>NC_048578.1:10543750-10846875 GCF_013265735.2 Oncorhynchus mykiss
CCAGCAGTACGTATCTTCTTCTGCTAGCTACTGTATTCACCTATGGCTCAAACTAAACACCCCCTCCCCTCATACTCTCATACTGCTCACAATGCATTACAACTACAGTTGAACATTCCAGGCGATGGATGCCTCAATGGTACTGTACCAGCACACAGTTTGTTTTAATGGAAGACCACAGGAACCCTGCGATAATGACACTGGTGGTCTCTTTCCACACTCCTTATTCGCAGTTTATACCTTAAAAACCAACCCATGCATCAGTTGTTAGAAGAAGGCTCTGTTGATTAGCATTAGCTTTAGGTCAGGGGTCACCTTCTTGACTTGAAGAGCAATTTGTTTTCCACACACACAAAAAATAGTTTAGAAGGAGCTGCAGAAGAAGTTTGAGTCCTTTTCAAGCGCAATAGTGGCAATATCTGATATTCAGCACCACAGATAGCAGTCAGATCAAATTACCACGAAATCTGGCAATTCAGGGTCACCGAGCAGTGGCTGTCTAGTGAAGTTACAGGGAGAATCAAATCTTGTGAACATACGTTAAATATGCTACAGAACTAGTGTTACTTTTTTATTTAAAAACCTACAAATGAAGGACATTGTTGTTTTCCAGGGATTCATTGAAATACCCACATCAAGCCCCGCAAGATATTGAATAATGAAACACAGGTACACAAATATTATAATGCAAACAGAAGGTTTGATTGTGATAGACATTTATTATACTGATTTAACAAAAGTTTTTGTTTATTTACTTTGCTTTTATAAATGAGAAATTAGCCCATTCAGACAGACCTTGTCTGCACACTTTCAGCAACAGAAACTTAACCTTCAGAAGGTTATTTTCTGTATATTTCAAAAACAGAATAAAAGTAAGATACGGTTTTGATAATACATAAGATATGTATTGTCCTGTAGATTGTAACGTAGCATATCTAAGTTAGTCCTGATCTTTCCAAACCCATCTATTTAAAATCCTCTCACTGTTAACTGCGTTGAGACCACATGAGGGAGTAGGATGTCTTCCCTGTAACGCACAGCGTTGAGTTTGCCTGCAATGAAAACAAGCTCAGTCCGATGATGCTGTGACACACTGCCCCAGACCATGACGGACCCCCCACCACCATATTGATCCCGCTCCAGAGTACAGGACTCTGTGTAATGCTCTTTCCTTCGACGATAAACGCGGATTCGAACATCACCCCTGGTGAGACAAAACCGCAACTCGTCAGTGAAGAGCACTTTTTGCCAGTCCTGTCTGGTCCAGCGACGGTGGATTTGGGCCCATAGGCGACATTGTTGTGATGTCTGGTGAGGACCTGCCTTACAACAGGCCTACAAGCCCCAATCCAGCCTCTCTCAGCCTATTGCGGACAGTCTGGAGCACTGATAGAGGGATTGTGCGTTCCTGGTGTATCTCGGGCAGTTGTTGTTGCCATCCTGTACCTGTCCCGCAGGTGTGATGTTCGGATGTACCGATCCTGTGCAGGTGTTGTTACACGTGGTCTGCCACTGCGAGGACGATCAGCTGTCCATCCTGTCTCCCTGTAGCGCTGTCTTAGGCGTCTCACAGTACGGACATTGCAATTTCTTGCCCTGGCCACATCTGCAGTCCTCATGCCTCCTTGCAGCATGCCTAAGGCACGTTCATGCAGATGAGCAGGGATCCTGGGCATCTTTCTTTTGGTGTTTTTCAGAGTCAGTAGAAAGGCCTCTTTAGTTCATAACTGTGGCCTTAATTGCCTACCGTTTGTAAGCTGTTAGTGTCTTAACGACCATTCCACAGGTGCATGTTCATTAAACAAGATGGGAAATAGTGTTTAAACCCTTTACAATGAAGATCTGTGCAGTTATTTGGATTTTTACGAATTATCTCTGAAAGACAGGGTCCTGAAAAGGGGACGTTTCTTTTTTTGCTGAGTTTAGTTGTTTGTTTGTTGAGGAAATCTATACATAGCAATGGAGCCGTTGGTTGCCGACCCCTACTGTAGGTACACAACATTGTCCGTGTCACAGGGATGTTTATGGATTATCTCAGTGAGTGGTAGAGCTGTTTCAGTGTGCTCTCCTCGGCTTGGCTGTGCCCAGACTCCTACATGGTGCAGACACACTGCTGCCCACTGAAACACCAAGCCCAGCTCTCTCTCTCCCACTGAGTGTGGAGGCTTTCTCACATCCCACCCACTTGCTCAGGAGAACCTATGGCCTGGGGCTCCTGCCAGCCACACACATCGATTTACTGAAGAACCACACACACACACACAGAAACAAAATATCTGTACTGGAATATATGTCATTATTACAGGTATACCATATTGTACTAAACAATGTATATGTCAACCAGTGATTTATTATCAAAGGGCCTGTACAGTAGTACTGTATATGTTCATTGTTATTTTATATGTGTGGTTTCCATAACTTGAGCAAGCCCCTTATACTGACATAAAGGAATAGTTCACTATTTTACAGCATGGTGTTAGACTGTTCCTCTCCCTGAAAGTAGGCTATGAGCCAGGATAAATTGTAATCCATAGTTTGGTTTTCTTTAAACAGTCACTATAATCTTCAGCTAACTTTAGCCACCGCTAGCTAAAAATAATTGGAAGTAATGTGGGCATGTGATCCCCTGTGACCAAAATCACCTGAAATCAACTCAAATCATCTCCATATTTGGTTAGATGTTACTTACAGTTGATTTAAAAATCAGAATATATAAAATAAATATATAAAAAATACAAATAAACATGTTCACATACCCCTATCGAAAGGTTGCTGGATTGAATCCCCGAGCTGACAAGGTAAACATCTATCGTTCTGCCCCTGAACAAGGTAGTTAACCCACTGTTCCCCGGGCGAGGGGTTGGGTGAAATGCGGAAGACACATTTCAGTTGAATGCATTCAGTTGTACAACTGACTAGGTATCCCCCTTTCCCTTTCACTAAAATAGATTTTTAGCTAGCGGTGGTTATAGTTAGCTGAAGTTTGTGGCTGTTTAAAGAAATGTAACCTGGCCCATATACGACTTTCAGGGTGAGGAACCATCTAACATTATGTTGTAAACTAGTGAACTACTCCTTTAAGCCAGCTCTGAAAGTATGACCTATAGTCAGATGTTCTTCAAGGGATTTTAGAGCCATGAGTCATAAGTACTGTAGCCCCATGATGGAATGTAAATCTGGGAACTTTCTAGACTAGCTACTCAAAATCTCTGGTGTAGGACATACTGTGGTCTCACACATCTATTGTATTTCCGGTAGAGAATACCCACAGTGACTAATCTGTAGAGAGAATACTGTCTTTAATGGGCCATAGATTTTTTTAACAGGCATCGTCACATGTATGATAGTGTTATGAGTTGATCCCTCTTGGCAAGAGTGCTGCCAGGCCTCCAGTGGACCACTGTTTTAATCATTCCTCCTTTCCATCTACTGGTCTGGCCCTCCCTGCCCTCCCTCCAGCCTTCCCCACTATGGTGGATAACCACATCAGCCACAACTCAGGCATGGCCTACATGGGAGCTATGGAGCCCAAGCCCGTCTACAGCCAGCCCCCCCAGGTCACGCCCTCCAGGTACTCCCCAGACCCACGTCACATGCTGGGGGAGGAAGACTTCACCAGGTCAGTACCATTTTTTGCTTGTATTTTTCTTTATTATCTCATTGTTCTACAGCACATAAATATTTTACAGGATGATATAGCTAAGCAGTATAATTCACAAAAGGGGGAATTATATTTTACCAATAAGGCCCGGGGGGTGGTATATGGCCAATATACTATGAGCTGTTCTTATGTATGACGCAACGTGGAGTGCCTGGACACAGCCCTTAGCCGTGGTATATTGGCCATATATCACAAACCCCTGAGGTGCCTTATTGTGTGAGTGTGAGAAACTGGTTACCAACGTAATTAGAGCAGTAAAAATAAATGCTTTGCCATACCTGTGGTATGCGGTCTGATATACCATGGCTGTCAGCCAATCAGCATTCAGGGCTCAAACCACCCAGTTTATAATATTTTGTTTACCAGGTGAATGTAAGTTTTAAGAGTAGTTTTGACAATCCAGGGTTAGAGTCACTTTCTCGTGTCAAAATAGCACAGGGCCACCAGAGCGCAGTAAGAGGGCTTTTTGTTGTGAACTTTAGAATATTAATTATTTAATTTTGGTGTGGTGACCGTTGCTTTACCTGGCGTTCCCCGGTGTTGTGGCTTTCTTTGGTGATATGTATGTAGATTGATGTAGTTTAGTGGGCCTCCAACAGTGTGGCAATGTGTTTGTCTCTGGTTGACTAGCTGGGCAAGGAGGGTTCAGTTTTGTCTAAGGTGGCAATGTATAGCCCAAATACCTCAAAGAAGCCCTCTCATCCCAAAGTCCCTCTTCCTTGTTCTGTCTTACGACCTCTTGGCCAAACACTGAAACAACATTCACAGAGCTTGATTTGAGAGCTCCAGAGTCACCTTAATATCCCGAGCTATTGTGTGTGTGTGCATGTGCAATGTGGGGCAATGACTGTATGGTTCATGTGGGCGTGTGTTTATGTGTGTATCCGACTGTGTAGTTTTACAATGTTTGTGTGTAGCAGTTTCTATATATGTGCATGTATGTATGTGTATTTGTCCTGTGTATTTGTCCTGTGTAATTGTCCCGTATACTGTACATGTGTGTTCTGTGTTTGTGTCCTACTCAAGCCCCATTCACTGTGATTTCTGTACTCCCCCACCAGGCCTGAACCTATTTACAGTGTCATCCACAAACAACCTGGGGACAGCGGGGTACCCCTGGGTCTCTACAGCGGGGGGATACCCCGGGACACAGGCTACTGTTCTGGCCAAGGCCCAGTCCCCTCCTCTGGCAGGTACTAACCCAGTGGCGTCGCTTGGTCCGCTTAGCTAATCTTACTAACTAGCTACAGCCCTGTGTTGTCCTACTTTCACCCGCCTCGCCACACCTGTATCTGGGCTTGGCAGTAGACTGTGGTGCCTGGAGACAGGGGAGAAGTGGTGATAGAGGGGGATCACCATGGCAAAGGTTTGGGGACGTGGCTCCACTTTGAGACTAGAGGAGGAGGAGAGATGGCAGCAGATAGAAGAACAAAGGGATGAAGAGAAAGGGAAGTTAGGAGGGAAAAGGAGGAAAGAGTGCTCTTTGTGCTGACAGAGCTCTCTTGTAAGGGAGGGTGTCCCATCTATGTCTTGATAGAATATATTGGTCTGCGTGTAACAGTCTATACATGTCTTACCTCTCCATGTCTGCTCCTGCTTTTAATGTTGGTGGTCATACTCACAGTATACATCTATAAAAGCCTTTACAGTGCCCTGTGTCACTTTTGTAAGGTTGAAATAACCACAGTGGCTTCGATAATGATCTGCTTTGACTACCTGTCTAAGATGGATAACATCTGAAACAGCCCTCCCCCAAGTCTAGTGTGAGTGTTCCACCGGTATTGGTTTCATCCTTTATTTTGTATATCCAGAGTTAATATTTAATCGTTGTTTTTCCTACACTGGCATGCTCCATTTTGACTTCACATCTAACCTCCATTTACTTATTGCTCGTGTTTATAAACACCATTTTACATTAAGAGTAAAAAAGACTATGTGCTAATAGTGTTAAATCATCAAACTGATCATAAATATGAATTAGAAACAGAAGCATTAGTACAGTCCTGAGCTGAGAGCAGCCCTAGCTTGAGCCGGCTGACTGAGTTATACCTGCCCTTCACAGAGACACACGTCTCCACAGGACCGCTCGCTGGCACAAGCTGCTCAATTCCATCTGGCAGGAGCCGAGTCTAACCAAGGCCCGAGTCCCCAGCCAAGCCACTGTCATTGTCCTAGCTTCCCTACTGAAAACCTCTACGGCAGATATATGGACAGAATGTCTGTTAGTGTGTGTCTGGCTTGTTTATGGGTGTGTATTTAATGTAATCTACCTGTGTGTGTAGAGTTGATTCGTTTTATGTGTTGTCATATATTTGTGTTGCGTGTCCACTGTCTGTCCTACCTCCCTTATCAATCACCATGTAGTCATGGATGAATGCCTTTGTTGCTGGTTGCATGCCACTGTATTTATGATTGTGTAGAGCAGGGGTGTCAAACTCAAATACCCAGTGGGCCAAAATGTAAAACCTGAACAAAGTCACGGGCCAACATTGAACAAATTAACCTTTTAATTTAATGGACCCAAACAAGTTTTGCTTTAACATTGAATATGGAACAAGCATCGCTTATTACCATACAATATATAATTTAATAGTGGAGACATGCAAAATCGAATTTCAAATGAAAAAACACATCAATGGCATTCATTTATTAAATAAATAAAATTTAAATAAAAATTGTATGCCTCTTTTCTATTTGCAGCCTTCTGATTTAAATACCAAAATAAACTTTTTCCACTGGCTAATAATTTTACAAATAAAATTATAATAAATCAATCAACCATTCAAGCCCATGCCTTGTAGCAAGAAAAAGTGCATAAAGAAAACGTTAATTATTGCACACTGGTCTAATCTGATGTGCCCAAGCCAGATACCTGCCATCTCTTCTTGGATGCTAGTTCATCAATGTCTGGGCTCAAGCTCTGAGCTGAAGAAATCCTCAGTATCAATCGAAGATGTTCATCAGTCAGACGTCTCCTGTGAGTTGTTTTGGTCATCTTCATCGAGGAGAAAAGTTGCTCGCATAGATAAGTGCTGCCGAACATGGAGAGCATCTGAGCAGCTTGGGTGCGGAGCTGAGGCATTGTGTCAGGGATGAACCGTGGAAACTGTGCGGCGCCCACAGCATCATACTTTGACTTCAGCGTGTCGTTGCACTGGAGTTCAATCAACTCCATTTGGATGTTGGTTGGTGCATTTTCCACATCAACTGCGAAGGGATTACTAAGCAGTTCAAACTTGCATTTCTGGGCATCGAAGTCGGCAAATCGCCGGCTAAACTCAGCGGCGAGTTTTTCAGCAAACTGTGCGCATGGGAACATGGCGGTAGAGATCTGCGCTTTTATGGATTGGCAGCAGGGAAAATGGCAAGGGTTTCCTTGCAGCATCTGATTCTCCCACAGGCACAGTTTAGTTTTGAAGGCCCTCACTGCAGCGTACATGTCTGTGATGATGCGCCCCCGCCCCTGAAGCTGCAGGTTCAGCGCATCGAGATGGCTCGAGATGTCACAGAGAAAGGCCAGCTCACACAGGAACTTTTGCTCCCGGAGCTCTGCTGTATCCTTCCCTTTGGTTTCCAGGAATTGACATATTTCCTCACGCAGCTCGAAACATCTGTTCAGTACTTTTCCTCTGCTTAGCCATCTCACCTCTGTGTGATACGGCACGTCTGCGTATTCCGAACCACACTCCTCCAGAAAAGATTTAAACTGGCGGTGATTTAGACCTTTGGCTCTTATAAAGTTAACTACCTGTGTTACTGTGGTCATAACATGTTCCATCTTTAGGGCTTTGGCACACAGTGCTTCCTGATGTATGATGCAGTGGTAAACAGTTAGCTCACCTGCACAGTTCTCTTCCCGCATCTTCTCCCGAACCATGCCCACCAGTCCACTCTTTTTACCGCACATCGCTGGCGCACCATCTGTCGTTAATCCAACGAGTTTATCCCACGGCAGCTTTATTTCAGTTACACATTTGGAAACCTCCTCAAAGATTTCCTTTCCTGTGGTTGTGCCATGCATTGATTTTAATCCTAATAGCTCCTCCGTAACACACAGATTTGAGTCCACTCCACGGATGAAGACTGACAGCTGAGCAGTATCAGATGCGTCGCAGCTCTCATCCACAGCGAGGGAGAACGCAACAAAATCTTTTCCCTTTTCCATCAGCTGGTCATACAGATTGGTGGCAAGATCACATGTGCGATCAGCTACTGTGTTCCTGCTCAGGCTCACGTTTGAAAATGCTTGTTTTTTCTCTGGGCATACGAGGTCACAAACCTTCATCATGCACTTTTTCATGAACTCTCCCTCATTAAAGGGCCGGGCTGATTTTGCGATCTCTGCTGCCACTATATAACTAGCCTTTACAGCAGCCTCGCTTTGTGATGTGGCTTTTTTAAACATATTCTGTTGTGAAACCAAACTTCTTTTCATCTCCTCTACTTTCTGGCTCCTTTGAGTCATGTCCAGGTCCTTGTATTTGTCATGGTGTTTCGTTTCATAGTGTCGTCTAATGTTGTACTCCTTACTTACAGCCACGTTGACTCCACAAACAAGACAAACAGGTTTGTCTTTTACATATGTAAACAGATATTCTGCCTCCCACTTGTCCAGAAAGCTCCTGTTTTCTGCCTTTTTTTTCGCCATTTTTGGGAAGGGTTAGCTCGCTGACAGTTGTAGCGTCTATGTTGCTATGACTACTGTCACAGAGGAGAGAGCGTTTCTGGGTCCTGTCCTGATTGGCGCGCGAAAACAGCAGAGCATTATGGGATTCGTAGTATTAGTGGTGAATGCGCTGTATAATACCGGCGGGCCAGCTCTAGTAGTAATTTGGTATTGTCTCGCGGGCCAAATATAATTACCCCGCGGGCCAAATTTGGCCCACGGGCCAGAGTTTGACACCCATGGTGTAGAGTATGTGTGTCTAATCTATGTCAGTGTGCATGGATGCCTGTGTTTGTGTGTGTGTGTGTACAGAACATGCCACCGGTGCCTGTGTGTATGTGCCAGTGTGTGTGCATACAGTATATGCTTGCATGCAGGTGTGTGTGTAGACAGACTGAGGGGGTAAAGTGAACAGATAATATTGGGAGGAGGTGTAACTGGAGGCTGTCATCACACACACACACACACACACACACACACACACGCACGCACGTGCAGCACAGGAATGTTTTGCCTGCTGCTGTCCTTATGTAAATATAAACACTGGGCTGTGGTTTTACCATAAATGTATTGGGAAGTGAGAGGCTTATCCTGCACGGGGCAGCAAATGAGGAGTGCCGGACATTCCTGCAGCTGTCGTGATTCATCTACACTCTGGGAAAACCAGGCCATGCACCCAGGTCCACCTCCCCCCTCCTCAAAGGCAGCCCACGCTGCCAACATTAATCACATACACTGATCTACTCAGACATTTCCTCATAATGTGCTGACGCATAGACACACACACACACACATTAATGTTGGCTCCCTCACGTTGCAATATAACTCATACACACACACATAAAGACACTTGTTGGTATACATTACATGCATACCCACCCAAACAACACACACATCAACACACATGCCCCTGGTCTACAAACACACACATGCCCCTGCTCTGTCTTCCAGGGTCTATACAGTATGGCAAGTCTGCTTCAAACCTAAACAGAGAGACGTTGTCACGGATTACATCATCCCAACAGACTTCCAGTCCAGTCAGACTAGATCAACGTCTAGATGCATCAGATTCCCTGCTGTCGGATAGGAGAGAGACCTCCCTGCAGCCCAGGAGGATTTGCATAGGATTTTATTCTCATGGTTTTTATTGGAAGATGATTATTCTAGTGTAAAGCGAGGGCTTCCCGAGGAGTGGAGCTAGACTCAGTCAGAGAAAGAGGACCTGAATCGTCTGCCCTGTGTCCATCTGCGACACCATGCGTCCCCCTCAGTGGTGCTGCCATCATCTCAGACACATTCACCTCTCCATCTGACACTACGACCTCCTCTCTGCATGGTGGAGGATATTCTGGAGACGGAGAATCTACGACACCATTCTGTCCTGAAACAACAAACCCTAGATGAGGAGGGATACATACCATGCTATGTGAAGTAGAGACCATTCTAAACAGCGGCCCAATCACCACGGTAACCAATGACCCCCTGGATCTAGAAGCCCTCATCCCAAATCAGATGTTATTGTTAAAGTCGAAGCCTGACCTACCCCCTGCAACTTTTCAAAACAACTACCTGTACATCAGACGGCGTTGGAAGCAAGTCCAGTACATGGCCGACACATATTTTGGAAGAGATGGACACAGGAGTACCTGCCAGTACCTGCAACAAAGTGAAACGCAGCTTTAGTGAAGGAGATGTGGTTCTGGTCATGGACCCCACTGCACCACGTAGTGCATGGATACTCGGAAAGGTTATTGAGACCAAGCCTGATTCCAAGGGGTTAGTAGGTGCAGTACGCTTGAAAACAGGAACCAACATTATAGAAATGTTGGTTCTTTTTTTAACCTTTATTTAACTAGGCAAGTCAGTTAAGAACAAATTCTTATTTACAATGACGACCTAAACCGGCCAAACCCAGATGACACTGGGCCAATTGTGCGCCACCCTATGGGACTCCCAATCGCAGCCGGTTGTGATACAGCCTAGATGGAAAGCGCATTCAAGTTCAGTAAAGGATTGAATCACTCTGTGTGACTGTGTTCGTCGACAGACTGTCTCCACCTCCTCAAAAGTCTCTCTAAAACCCTCTCATTATTTATTTATCTCTCTCGATTTCACATTAAATACAATTGGGACTTGTGTGTAGGAGCCAAATAGGTCATTTTGTATATTTGCATGTTTTCAATTCATGATGCATGTCTGTTGTATGTGTGTTTGCCATTAATCCCCTGTCAAGTGTGTGTGTACCCCCTCTACTGGCCAATGGAGAGTACAGTTAAAAGGCATACATTCTACAAGGCCTACTGGGAGTGACTGGAATGGCAGCACACAGTCTTTTGACCATACCAGACCATGTGTACCATGCTGTTTGTTTCTTTATTTTAATGATCAGAATTAGTTTTGGTAGAATTGTGTACACTTTTGTACCCATGTATTATTATTTTTCAACTTGAATCAAACTCTGGACATTGGATTTGTCTGCGTCAAGACTAACATTTCACCACTCTCCATTGTGGCTAAATGACTAGAATGGAAATTGTATTGGGACAATTTTATTGGACAATTTAGCCACTACAGGAACCATATGCAGATCTTAGTATACAGTATGTCACTTTTGTTTTTATAGGCTGTGTGACGTTTTATTTATCCAGGTTAATCTCGTTGAGAAAATATATTTTTCAAGTGAGACCTAACGACGAGAATGGTGTTTGTTTTTGAGTGTGCGTCTTTGCTGACCAATACCACAACCTGAACTGTTTAGATGGGCGCTATCAGAGAGTAAAGAATGCTATTGGCCAGGACTGTTTGCCCAGAGACTAGATACTGTAAACACAACAGGAATCTACAGAGCAGTGCAGCAGGTGAGCTAATCAATAACTTGGTGTTGTTCTTCCATTGTGAATGCGCTCAACCTTTGACTGGTAAGCTTTGAGAGCATCACAGGGATATATACACATTAGCAGCAAGCCCTTCTATGGCCCTTCTATGGCCACTGGAAACCATTCATAGACGGGGGAAAGATTAGAACAGGGTAATCATAGTTCAGGATCAGTTGAACGCCTGAGTTAGTCTAAACTGTTAATCATTCATTGCGCCTGGTTTATTCTTAGCCGCTCTGAGGCTTGAAATATCTTGAACCGTCTGTCGCCTTTTCCATGTCAAATTAGAATGAAATAATAGGTCTAGGAGGAGAGAGGCAGTGGCGGTAGAATCCACTGGAGAATGTGAAGGTGAAAACTAGAAGGACAAGAGAGCAGTCTTTCTTTCATCTATATATACCAGCCCTGCATACTTTGGGCTTGTGAGCCTGCTACAGAGAGAGAAAGAAAGGGAGCTAATGTTTAACACTGAGACTTGGTCTGTCTGTCTGCCTATGTTTGTGGAAAATGTTGGTCCGCAGTGTCCACCATTAATCAGCCAAGCAGAACCAATTACTGGGCTGAGGCGAGGGAGAGCCAGAGCAGAGTGCTGGGGCAGCGCGACCCGCTAAACCCCACATCTCCATTCAGAGCATTAGGACTGGGCTGCCTCAGCCTCTGCCAAAACACTGAGGGGAGGGGGATGGCTGGTTACAGAGAGGGAGAGGCAAAGCGAGAGAGGGAGAGAGAGAGAAAACAAGAGCTACAGCGAGTGGGAGAGAGAGAATAAGATAGACAGGCCCATAGAGGCATGGAGAGAGGAGAGAGACAGGCATAGAGAGTAAAGGTTTTATAGCACCATAACGGTTTACATTCCTGGCGTGGATGAAAAAACAGGGGAAGGGGAGTCAGGTCCCAGAATTGCCTAAGCATTTTTTTCCTGATTTTAGGATTCCATACATGTGCTGGCACAAAACACACACACACATTTACTTGAGAGCATCAGCACTCAAATAACTCAAACAGCATGTAGTCTGAAGGTCTTCCCATCAACATCCCACTCCCGCCGCCTTTTGCTGTGATACACAGCCCTCTGAGCCACACAAGGGAAGCCTGGGCAACAAAATGAGGAAGCTTGGAACGGGGGAACCTACCCTGGCTGTATCCTGTAGGATGTGGTTCTGTTCTGTAGAGATGGCTCTGGTCTAGTCTGTGTGGGTGGGTGAGGTTTAAGTCTTGTCCTGTTGCTGATGAGGAGTAGAATGTAACAGCCAACAAAGTGGAGCTGTATCTCATCACACAACATCCTGAGATTACGTCTGTACACAGCGAGCCTCAACCAGAGCTCCTCTCACAAGCAGGGCAAAGATAGAGAGTGGGGTTAGGGGGCTTTGAGACGTTGCTTGGAGTTGACGTAATAATGTACCACAGTCAATAGCCACCATGTTTGCAGTGAACATCTCATCCTCCATGTCATTTGTGAGAGCTCACCCCAAGCGGCTGAGGAAGTGACTGTCATTCAGGAGCAAACACAGGATCCTCAGGTAACCATGGTGATGCATGTGTCTGAGTTGGAATGGTCCAATACTGTCTGGTCCGATGTGCGGGGTACAACGATCTTCTTGTGTTGCTGCATGCGGTTATTTTTAAGATGATCTCTCTCGTGTGCTACTCACGTTTGTTACTCCGTTGTGTATGTATGGGTGATATTGTTTTTCAAAAAAGTATTCATCCTTCAGAAATATATATAGAAAGGAGCCTCTGCAAGGCAGAATTGTACATGGATGACAGGGAAAAAAAAGGAGAGTGTGTATGTGTGTGGTCAGTATGGGCTTATTACATCTATGTGACTCATCCTCCCATGTGGGAACAAACCTAATGCAGTAATTGCAAAAAAGACTTGCCTACTATAGTTCCTGACTTTCACTGCCAAACAGGCTTTATTCACATGCTCTAATTTGAGACTATGGGCATGAATCTTAAATGTATAGACTCTCAATTGAGGAAATGTATAATTTAAGGGTATTGTAACAGTCCAGGATGTACTGATATGGGTTTTAGATCATGAGATATTTATGTAAGTACCATCCAATCATTGCTCTTCAGTCAAAGTGCCTTTCATTTATGGTATTAAACCTTTGTGAAACCATATAAAAACATACCATGCCTCTTCACATGTTATACTAGAACAATCAGGGTTGTTTTCAGTTTCACCTGAAACTAACGCTAGGAAAGTATGTATGCATTTGCTCCCATTGATGTAAAAAGGGTCTCTACAGCAACTTGGAGCACAGCCATTAGGGATTGAGTAGGAATTGTTATTGTGGACTGCAGGCTGAGTACTAGAGCGAAGACCACTAATGGGAACCATGTGGAGAGTTTTGTTGAGATGGGCTCTGTGTGTGTGTGTGTGTGTGTGTGTGTGTGTGTGTGTGTGTGTGTGTGTGTGTGTGTGTGTGTGTGTGTGTGTGTGTGTGTGTGTGTGTGTGTGTGTGTGTGTGTGTCAGCTTCTAGGGCATCTGCGGTGTGTCTTTGCCTTACAGTCTGAGGCATGTTCTCAGAAGTCTTTTGATGGTCCCTAGCAGTGGTTTGGCCTCTCCAGGATCCTCAGTCCAACACAGTCTGGAATTCAGCCTGCCTGATGATGACTCACAGCGGCTAAAGCTAAAACAGAGCTGCAGCAGGGGCAGTCAAGTGTGGGGCTGCTGCTCGGTGTGTGTGTGTGTGTGTGTTTCAGGGGGCAAATTGTTCATCCAAAGACGGCATGTCTTGGTGGGCCCTGTTGCACCAAAGCATTGTTCGAGATGAAGTCGAATCATAATCATGTTCTTCCTATAGGCCTATTACCAGTGTAGTTCAGCATATTTGAAAGTGCTGTCTGTATTTAATTTCCTTTTTCTCCGTTCCATTCGTGGAAAGGATGTTTATTACTCATTTGAATGCTGGGATTGTTTCCCCTGCAAAAGCATATGAAAGTGTTCACTTTCAAAAATGTATAGAAAGTGCTACTCTTCAGGCTCCACTGCCGCATATTCCAAGGATTGTATACTTACTGCAAAATGAGAGATGTATGTGTCACCTTTTCCAGAATACAAGAGAGTCCCATGTATGAACAAATGTTGGTGTGGGCTGTTACCTAAACTGCCTCTGTCTCCCCTTTGTCTTTTTGTCTTTCATCCCTTTTTCCTCTCTCTCTCTCCTCCCTCTTTTGCTCTTCGTCTCTTTCTCAACTTCTCTCTCTCCCATTTTCTCTCCTTATCTCCATTCTCACACTCTGTCTGTCTCCGTCTCTTTCCTGTGCTCCCAGTCCCGCCCTGCGCCCTGACGCTGTCGCTCTGTTTGGCAGGGAGCCGCGGAAGGTGCTGCTTCACAAGGGCTCCACAGGGCTGGGCTTCAACATCGTGGGCGGCGAGGATGGAGAGGGCATCTTTGTCTCATTCATCCTGGCTGGAGGACCAGCAGACCTGAGCGGGGAGCTGAGGAGGGGAGACCGCATCCTCTCGGTCAGTGGCTTATCGGTCCTCGCAACGAACCAACCAGCCAGCTAACCTGTGGCAGGCAGGGCTTACACATCTGAGATATTTGCTTAAAACATACTTACAGCAAGTTGCAAAGCTTCTACAGTAGTTAGTGCTTTGTCATAATGACATATATAGCTACAGCTGTAGATGGTTTAGCACTGAAGATTTACCATCAAAGACTTGCCTTTACAAATAGACAATTTTAGCAATGTAGAGAGGAGTAGACCCAAAGGGGTAACAAGATAAAGATGATACCTTGGGCAGCATTGAGTCAAAGTAATCAAAAGAGACAGCATTGGACCATCTTCCAGTCAAGTTCACAGCTCTCATATAAATCAATAATCTCTTATAGCTAACGCAAGGCCCCCCATGATGACAGATGGGTACCTTTCTGGAGGGCACATCTGCTCAATGGCCCTACTGGAATTGTGAACCAGGCATTTTCTCTAGTCAGAATCATCTTAATCATGCCAAGGTCATTCTTCCACTGATTGAAAACAAATCATCAAGCTGGTGATCCAAGAAAGAAAGGAATGATAGGCTGAGGCTCTCCTCCACATCCTTATGTCAAAGCCAGGTAGTCCCATTCCCTTGTAGGCTAAATATCTCTGTGAGGAACAGTGCTGGTTTGTCCATTGACCTGGTAATGAAGGCTCCATGGCTGAGGTCCTGCCCTGTGCTGTGTGTCTCAGGTGAACGGGGTGAACCTGCGGAACGCCACACATGAGCAGGCAGCTGCAGCGCTGAAGCGGGCCGGCCAGACAGTCACCATCATTGCCCAGTACCGACCAGAAGGTAGGAGTTTCTCTCTCTCTCACTCACACACACACCAAAAACCACAAAAACCTTGGCCGAGCCAGTCACACGCGCCATCGTGCACATGTTGATTTTGTCTGTGGACATGTCGAAACACACATGAAACATTCATGGACATTTAGATAGCTTGTGTTGCTAGTTAATTTGGCCTGGGAGATAAACATTGGGTTGTTATTTCACCTGAAATTCATATAGTATTTTTTTTTTTTTGCTGGATCTTTGGTGAATTTTGACCGGTAGTCATACAAAATCATATGTTTTGATGATTTGATGTTTGATGTTTCTACTTTGATGATTAATCCACAGATAAAATGGGAAACCTAGTTATCTTTGATTAATCTCTCCTCGCTTCATCTTTCAATCACCCACGTGGGTTAGTATGCTCGTGAAAACCAATGAGTAGATGGCTTCCAGGTTAAGCGGGCGGGTGTTAAGAAGCGTGGTTTGGCAGGTCATGTTTCGGAGGACGCATAACTCGACCTTCGCCTCCAGAGCCCGTTGGGGAGTTGCAGCATTGAGACAAGATTGAAATTGGGTTAAAAAAAAGAGGTAAAACACCAAAAATCAAAAATCAGGCTGTTGATTGTGGCTTGTAGAATGTTGTCCCACTCTTCAATGGCTGTGCGAAGTTGCTGGATATTGGTGGGAAATGGAACACGCTGTTGCACACGTCGATCCAGAGCATCCCAAACATTGTGGCATGTTTGGGGAGTATGCAGGCCATGGAAGAACTGGGCCATTTTCAGCTTCTAGGAATTGTGCATAGATCCTTGCAACATGGGGCCATGCATTAACATGCTGAAACATGAGGTGATGGGGATGGATGGATGGCACGATAATGGGCCTCAGGATCTCATAACGGTATCTCTTTGCATTCAAATTGCCATCGATAAAATGCAAATGTGTTTGTTGTCCGCAGCTTATGCCTGCCCATACCATAACCCCAATACCACGGGGCACTCTGTTCACAACGTTGACATCAGCAAACCGCTCGTCCACACGACGCCATACACGTCGTCTGAAATCTGCCCGATACAGTTGAAACTGGGATTCATCCATGAAGAGCACACTTCTCCAGTGTGCCAGTGGCCATCGAAAGTGAGAATTTTCCCACTGAAGTTGGTTACGACTCCTAACTGCAGTCAGGTAAAGACCCTGGTGAGGATGCAGATGGGCTTCCCTGAGACAGTTTGACAGTTTGTGCAGAAATTCTTCGGTTGTGCAAACCCACAGTTTCATCAACTGTCCGGGTGGCTGGTCTCAGACGATTCCGCAGTTGAATAAGCCCGGATGTGGAGGTCCTGGCGTGGTTACACGTGGTCTGCGGTTGTCTGGTCGGTTGGACATACTGCCAAATTTGCTACAACAATGTTGGAGGTGGCTTATGGTAGAAAAATTAACATTCAATTCTCTGGCAACATCTCTGGTGGACATTCCTGCTGTCAGAATGCCAATTGCACGCTCCCTCAAAATTTGAGACATCTGTGGCATTGTGTTGTGCGACAAAACATTTTAAAGTGGCCTTTTATTGTCCCAAGCACAAGGTGAACCTGTGTGTTAATCATGCTGTTTAATCAGCTTCTTGATATGCTACACCTGTCAGGTGGATGGATTATTTTGCCAAAGCAGAAATGCTCCTGAACAGGGATGTAAAGAAATGTGTGCACAAAATTTCAGAGAAATAAGCTTTTTGTGTATATGGAAAATTTCTGGAATCTTTTATTTCAGCTCATGAAACATGGGACCAACAATTTACATGTTGCGTTTAAATTTTTGTTAAGTATATGTGTACATTTATTTTTCATCACTTGCGCACACAACGTGTCTGGTCTAGTCAGGGTGTAACCCACATACTTTACATTTTAGTCGCTGTCATCCAAAGCAACCTCAAGTCAGTTTATGTGCAGTAGGGGGCTGCTGAGCAACTGCACAAACAGCTCATTCTTGCTTCTACTTTCAAAGTCATCTTGATCTTTATGTTGTGGAACAGATGTGCTGAATAATCATCTTGGTCTTACTGAAGACTGAGTTACATGAGGGGCATACAGGTGGTCTAGTTAAGCAAACCAGCGCTTACAGTATTTGTATTTCTTACTTTAAAGTGTAGATCTACTAATATAAATATATACTCAACAGAAATATAAATGCAACATGCTACAATTTCAAATATTTTACTGAGTTAATGTAAGGAAATTAGTCAATTGACATAAATGAATGATGCCCTAATTTATGGATTTCACGACTGGGAATACAGATACTGTATGCGTCTGTTGGTCACAGGTAGGGGTGTGGATCAGAGAAGCAGTTAGTATCTGGTGTGACCACTATTTTCTTCATGCAGCGGGACACATCTCCTTTGCATAGTTGATCAGGCTGTTGATTGGAGCCTGTGGAATGCTGTCCAACTTCTCTTCAATGTCTGTGCGAAGTTTCTGGATGTTGGCGGGAACTGGAACATGTTGTCGTACACATCAATCCAGAGCATTCCAGACATACTCAATGGGTGACATGTCTGGTGAGTATGCAGGCCATGGAAGAACTGGGACATTTTCAGCTTCCAGGAATTGTGTACAGATCCTTGTGACATGGGGCCATGCATTATCACGCTGAAACATTAGGCGATGGCGGCAGATGAATGGCACGACAATGGGCCTCAGGGTTTCGTCACGGTATCGCTGTGCATTCAAATTGCCATCGATAAAATGCAGTTGTGTTTGTTGTCCGTAGCTTCTGCCTGCCTATACCATAACCCCACTGTCACCATGGGACAGTGTCCCCAATGTTGACATCAGCAAACCGCTCGCCCACAGGACGCCATACACGTGGTCTGCGGTTGTGAGGCCTGTTGGACGTACTGCCAAATAATCTAAAATTACTTTGGAGGCGGTTTATGGTAGAGAAATTAACGTTCAATTCTCTGGCAACAACTTTGGTGAAAAAATAAAAACGTAAAGGGGGATGCCTAGCCAGTTGTACAACTGAATGCATTCAACAGTCTTCCGCATTTAACCCAATCCCTCTTAACCAGAGAGGTGCGGACCTTCCTGCAGTCAGCATGCCAATTGCACACTCCCTCAAAACTTGAGACATATTTGGCATTGTGTTGTGTGACAAAAATGCACATTTTAGAGTGGCCTTTTATTTTCCCCAGCACAAGGTGCACCTGTGTAATGATCATGCCGTTTAATCCGCTTCTTGACATGCCACACCTATCAGGTGGATGGATTATCTTGGCAAATGAGAAATGCTCACTAACAGGGACGTAAATAAATTTGTGCACAAAATTAGAGATATAAGATTTGTGTGTATGGAACATTTCTGGGATTATTTGTTTCAGCTCATGAAACATGGGACCAACACTTTACATGTTGCGTTTATATTTTTGTTCAGTGTACACTATAATAAAACCAATGTTTCAGAACCACGTGACATGTAAATGAAACGTGTCCAAATATGTTTAAACTACTGCAGTGCTATAAGCTTGACAACATGGAGCCCTTACCTGGTCTGGTTTTGTTATCTTGAAGAGAGTCTGGTTTGCAAATGAGGACAGTAATAGAGCGTTGTGTGATTGGCTGCTTGTGGCGGGATTCAGATTCCGCTTACATTCGCTGTACAACCAGGGTGAAGTGTAGAGCCAATTGCAAGTCGGGTAACCGAAGGGCTGTGTTGTCCTTTCCCCTATTTCAAGTCCAAGCCCCTGTGTGCAGTGTATCCGTCTTTGTGGTCACTGTACTCGGGAAGGAACAAGGAAACAAAGAAAACCGGAGTGAAGGCCGGCAGAAGGACGCGAACATAAATACAGAGCGTGCGCGAGGAAATAGCTAGCTTGCTAATAACGTAGTAGGGGAAGAAAGGAAAAGGTGGAAAAACAGGAACTTTCTCAGCATCACCCAAATGTGGAGGGGGGATGGGCATTAATGTACCACGGGCTGTGAAGTAACACAGAATTGCACCAAAAAGAGGTGAGGAAATGAACAGGAATAACTTTTCTCTCGTAAATAATACACTGGAATGTCATTGGAACCAGGCACACACGTTGTCGGTACGTGTCTTTTGTTATCGTCTTGCAACCTTTCTGATTCGGTTAACGACAGTAACTTGCCATTATAGCTAGGTATGGTTTTCTGTTGCCCATCCAAATTGCGTGGTAAACTCAATTGATTAGCTAAGCCTGCTACGTGGATTAGCTCCTGTTTTCCCCCTTTGGTAAATGCTATTCTTAGCTAAGGCCGATGCAAGGGTCAATGTGGAATTAGCTAGATACAAACTAATGTAACATTAGATTCTATGCCGCTAAGTTACTTTAGCTAGCAATGTACTCTCGGCTCGCCAGCTTCCACCAAAGGTAGATACCTAATTTAGTTGGCTAGTTCATTAACTTAACTACCTGGTTAGTTAGCCAGATGAATTAACAGACGCAGTCTAGCTTGTTGGCTGTGTCAAGAGGGTAGCTAAAAGTGTTACTGTAGGTAGACTTATTCGTCAGCTAGGTACACATGTTGAATTATAGCGCAAGAGCTTGTAATATCCAAAGTAGAGCATATCTAAATTACTGCTGTTCTTATTGATTTGTAGACATATTTGCTCATTGGCAGAAAAGCTAGGTTAGTTTTTTTAAATTACTTTTCTTGCCCAGTCCAGGGACCATACAGTATGTTAGCAAAAAAGTAACGTCTTCTCAACGTTTAAAAATGAACCGATTTGGTAGACGTTATTTTGATCTCCAGAATTCATTGGAGGAAGATTAAACTAACGCTCTACCACCTACTAGAAATGTTACAAAGCTAATGTTCTAACGTTACAGTTCAACACATTTTTCCGTTAAGAATTTCCTGAAATTCTATGCATTTTGCCATGGCTAGTGCTGTTTTGTTTGGCTCATATTAGCCTATAACAATGTTCGCATTTCTCAGTGTTGTAGTCGAGTCCCTTTGGCAGAAGTCCAAGTACCAGCCTACTTTATTTTATAGACCTAAGAACGTCAAACTATGCGCACACATTGGGACAAGCAATAAGGTTTTACATGTCAACAAGCTAAGCCAACCCTGCCTGTGTGGCTCCATAGTTGCTCACGCGTTGGTTCTGTTGCCAAACAACCAACCCGTCTGTCTATACTCAAAGGGAGAGAGACATAGCTAGACTGTTTTACTATTAAAACGCAATACTGGTATTGTTTGAAATTTTGTAAAGCAGTGTTTCTTAACCAGTCAACTAAATTGGTTGACTGGTGGTTACAGCTCACCAAGAGCAGTCAACGTGCAGATCCAAGTCAGGAGAAGTTGAGTCGCCAATGGGTGAGTCATGAAAATCGTGACTCAACTACAACACTTATTTTAAAATAAATATTTTCTGCATGCTTTCTATCTGGTATAGCCTACCTGGCTGGCATGAAAAATGAACCATGGAAAAAGCATCCTCCATTTGCTATTTAAGTGTAGGTGTATTTGTCCTCTGCCCCTGGTTGGAGATAGGTGCATGGTAATGGTCCATTCTAAATCAAAATAATATATGTAAAGATGAGCTTAAATCAAGAATAGTCTGATGGTCACCAGCCTATCACTTGTGATTGTTTCTTGCCTTACTCTGGTCATCAATGTCTTTTTTTTGTTCTTTTAAAAAAAAAAATCCTAGTTGCACACCTCATGTAGCCTAGCCCATAGGCCTATATGTTTTGATAAGGTGGTGGCCAAATAACTTCTTAAAATTAAGCACATTAATCTGCTTTACAAGGGGTGTAGAGCCCAACTGACATTCATAAGCAGTTGAGTGAGTGAGTTTCAAGTTTGGGGAAGAAAGTGTCCTCACCATTAAAATATTTTATTATAAAATCATTACATGCATAATCACATTTGCTGTCACTTTTGATAATGGTGTTTTCCTGCTAATGGAACATTCGCTCTTAAAGCCTACTGCCGTGTACGCATTGCCGTGCTTATAATGTGAAGAAATAAACTATTGGGCTATCAACATTTTAAGCTAAACGTTCTGATATGTTCCGTCATCCTCAATTGCGTAAAAAATAAAGGGTTTTTGATGCTAGTGGTTGTATTAATTTGGGATCTATTGCATCCCATAATTGTCCCAGACTATGTTTGGAATATTTATTTCTCGCACAGAATAAAATAGGTTTACTTTTGTACTACGGGGGATAGTAGATTGACATAGGCTAGTGCTTTTGCTGTTTGTCAGGCCTACTCATCTTGTTGGCTGACGAAATGTAAATGTGGACACGTGCAGTTGCGTCTGTGATGTCTGTCTTCACTTGTAGCCTGTGAGAAAGATTATGGAGAGCCATGTGAGTGAGAGGGGCTTCAGAGCACTCAGGGAGAAGGGAATTATTATATTTACCCCAAAGGCATGGATTTTTTTTAGGCGTCATTACAGCCACACAAAGGGGATGCCGCTGGGAAATTCGAGGCATTAAGTGCTTGTCAAATTGTGAATGAGAGCAGGGGCCTCTCGAGTGGAGCAGTGGTCTAAGGCACTGCATCACAGTGACCCGCGGTGCGGTGAAAAATTGGCCCAGCGTCGTCCGGTTAGGGTAGTGTTTGGCCGGCTGGGTTGTCCTTGTCCCATCGCGCTCTAGTGGCTCCTCTAGTGGGCCGGGCACACGGACACTGTCGCCAGGTGTAAGGTGTTTCCTCCGAAACATTGGTGCGGCTGGCTTCCAGGGTAAGCAAGCATTGTGTCAAGAAGCAGTGCGGGGTTGTGTTTCGGAGGACGCATGGCTCTCGACCTTCGCCTCTCCCGAGTCCGTACGGGAGTTGCAGCGATGGGACAAGACTGTAACTACCAATTGGGGAGAGAAAGGGGTAAAAATAAAATAATTGTGAATGAGAGACTGACGTGTGTACAGCCTGCGCAAAAAATGCCTTTGAAATGACTTTTTTAGAATCCTCATTAGTTGCATCCTTACAATGTATTAAAAATCTAAATGTGTAGCCCAACTCTTGTAGAACAACTAAAGTTACATTAAGAACTCTAAGCATATAGGAGTACCTATTTTTTTTTTGTTTGTTTGTTTTTGTTAACTGCTCAACACAGAATAGCCACATGCACACTCCCTCAAATCATTTGGAGAAAATATCCTTTATTTTATTCAGCTTTGTTCAATTGTATTCTTCATAATATGAAGTAATACAGTGCCTCGGAATTCTAATCAAATTGTGTTTCCTAAATGAGCTAGTGTAGCCCACAGCCAAATGGTATTGCCAGATCAGGACCTAACATAAGGAACTCTGAGTATGCTATTCTGTTCTTATGAAGAAAATGTAGTCTATTTCATATCATTTTTCTTTAAACCTGTCCAAAATATATAATTGATTTATTGTGAAGGTGTAGGCTATGTTACATAGTTTTGTTAGACTTTTTAAAATGTATATGTTCCAAAGGTCTGCGTCAGTGGCTTGCAGGCTGTGTGGAAGCAAGGAGATGCTAAATGTGCATGTTAATTAACGGTCAATCACCGGCTGATTTAAATTTAATGGCGGCCACAGCTCTAGCTCCAATGGCTGTAATTTCCCTCCATATTAAAGATTTGTTCGAGATTTTGGTTGATTCGGTTGATCAAGAACAGCTAGCAATATCTTAATCACATTTCCCAAAATGCATTTTCCATATTGTATGTAAAATGCCTCAAGTCTTGTCAATACAATAGTGCCTTTTGTAGTATTGTGCTTTTACTGTTAGACAATGGACACTCACAAATCAGTACTTAACCAGCCCTAAACAATGGGACGACTGTTGGCAAATTGACCTCCGCTCTAGGGCCTGTTGCACCAGTTGGTCGTAGTTCGGTCGTTACATCCAACGTAAAATTCGCTATACGCCGGACTTGAAAAATTATACCTGTTACTCCACCTGGGAGTAAGCCCTTCTATGAGCTACACCTGGGTGTATATTCTACACCTAGTAGGTAGCAGGTGTAGGGTGTTCATTTGGGACTATTCTCATCATGATACCCACAGGAAATGAGTTTCGTGTTCATATTACACAACCTCAGCGGGTTTGTCGAGTTACCTATGCTTGAGTCAATAGCAAAATAATACATTTGATTTATGCTACGTTATAACATGTTGAATGTGTCTGATAGATTTAGCAAACAAATGATGAGCTACCACCTCCACTTGTTTGCCCAGCCAGAGGTAAAATAACCAAATTTGCCTACAGCCAAGAGCATGTGAGCGGAGTTAGAAATCCCGCTCTATCGAGCAGTGCACCTGCTCCAGCGCTTCATGTTCTTTCCAACCACTCCGCAAAGAAACCCTCATTGTTCACAGGAAGAAGAAAAAAAATACAATTCCAAATTTGGTACATTCATTAAAATCACAATTTAACCATCACCCATCAAACCATATCAATTTGAATGAAAAGTATTTGAATAAAGGTGAATGTAAGAAGCGCACATTTCAAAAAGGCTACTTGTCAACATAATATAAAACATAATATAAACACACTAAATAGGTCAGGACCCAGACAGGGAACCCAAGAAGGAATGAAAAATAAAGGATTTAGGCTATATTATTTCAAGGCTAAAGCCTACAAAGAAATGCATTGTGAAGGATTTGCGAGGGCGACACAGTAGGCTGGTAGAGACATAAAGCAGTCAGCATTTCAACTACATTTTGTTTGATTAAATCATTTATATTCTATAAATTGACCTAGAATTAAATACAAATGAAATGGAAAAATTACTTTGCCTTTGAGTACATTTTTTGAAACACGAGTTTGGACAGTCTGTGGCTTCAGGCAATTGGGCCAAAATCAATTAGGGCCTATTTGTATAGGTAATAGAACACTGAATGAAATGTTCCGTTTTTAAAGTAAAAATAAAACATTTGTTGGTTATAAATACTTTTCTACGATGACACACTTATCTACCCACCTCGGTCCTTTCTTTTAGCATGTTCACGAAGTAAGTACACCATGCTTTTGGGATACGTATCTTTTCATATTCCACAATACGTCTTTAGTTGTGGACTCTACATCACCGCACTCCCTCTTGCTCTTTGTCCTCATCTTTGTAAGTCATCTTGATTTAGCACCTGTGTGTTTGATCAGTTTCTTTATGAAAATATTTAGCTAACTCCATGACAGTAGCTAAAGCAAGGGGCAATGCCAGCACACAAGTAGACTACAAATGCATGCTGGGCTGCACATGCCCTGAGCTCCTGAAGTGAGCACTATTGGAGCCACACTCCAGCCAGATTGGGCACGCTCCTCGCGCCAGCTCCGCTCACATACTCTAGCCTACAGACGGAGATTCGGTGAAACAAAATCAGACAATTGGTCAAGATATAGGCTTGACCAAGAGCAAAATAATCCCCCTATTTTTTTTATACTGGGCTACATAGCTAACACGCTTGCAAAATGTTTTGATCAGTGCTAATAGATGACCAAACTAGACTAAAGATTGTCATCATGAGCATTCGCCTCAATTTAAAGTTACTGCAAGCTCTACAGAGATGCATTCGGAACGTAGTGTGGTGTTGCAATGTCGTTTTCCGTCACAAAAAGTCAGGCTCCTTGTAATATGCTCCGACATTCTATTTACTTTTGCACTACCTGAAAATTGAGACGTGCCATATCATACCTTCCAGAGCTATCGGGCAGTGTTGTCACTTGATTCTTTGATCTGATCTATGGGCTGTTCATCAAAGTAGGTTATTTTGCATTGATAACCAAATATAATCTCAGCGACCGTTCAACCAGTAAACCGAACAAGAAGAATCCACCCAAAAGGGTATTTTGTTTGAATTTAATAATTAGTGTTTCCAGGTAGGGCTGGGCGATATATCAATTGCATTTTATTATTTAAAATTAGTTTTAGAAGCAATGTTCCAAATGCCTGTATCACAAGAATCAAGGTTTTTATGAGTATTCTATCTCTTTTTGGTCTCGTTTCCTTCTGTACTGTGTACCTTCGCACACAGACACCAAGCCCCTCCCCCTGCCACTCGCAACAAAGGTGAAAGATAACTTCTTCATCTCTGACAATAAGCAGTTTAAACTCTATTTCCATTTGAGGTTTGTTCCAACAGAATCAGTTATATTGACACCGAAACGCTTAGAGACGTTATTGTATTGTGATAGAACAGCACTTCACAGTTTCTAACGATACTCTTTGTCTCAACTCTCAAAATGTGGAACAGACCCTATTAAAAATGAGAGTATCAATGAACATGTGGGAAGTTTCTGTCGTGCGCGGCATCGTGATGCCAAGTTCCGCTAGCAGCATTTTAGCCACAGACTGTTATGTGCTAGCGGTATAGTCCGTTTTTATGAATGTGCAATGATCATAAAGACTAATTTAAATCAGGAATAGGCAACTTGTTTTCATTAGGAGAAATAAGCATCTTATCCAGGAAAACCACTTGATTTCAATATATTAACAAAGTCAAATCAAAATCAAATCACATTTTATTTGTCACATACACATGGTTTGCAGATATTGTGAGTGTAGTGAAATGCTTGTGCTTCTAGTTCCGACAATGCAGTAATAACCAACAAGTAATCTAGCTAACAATTCCAAAACTACTACCGTATAGACACAAGTGTAAGGGGATAAAGAATATGTACATAAAGATATATGAATGAGTGATGGTACAGAGCGGCATAGGCAAGATACAGTAGATGGTATTGAGTGCAGTATATACATATGAGATGAGTATGTAAACAAAGTGGCATAGTTAAAGTGGCTAGTGATACATGTATTACATAAAGATGCAGTAGATGATATAGAGTACAGTATATACGTATACATATGAGATGAATAATGTAGGGTATGTAAACATATTAGGTAGCATTGTTTAAAGTGGCTAGTGATATATTTTACATCAATTCCCATTATTAAAGTGGCTGGAGTTGAGTCAGTGTGTTGGCAGCAGCCACTCAATGTTAGTGGTGGCTGTTTAACAGTCTGATGGCCTTGAGATAGAAGCTGTTTTTCAGTCTCTCTGTCCCAGCTTTGATGCACCTGTACTGACCTCGCCTTCTGGATGATAGCGGGGTGAACAGGCTGTGGCTCTGGTGGTTGCTGTCCTTGATGATCTTTATGGCCTTCCTGTGACATCGGGTGGTGTAGGTGTCCTGGAGGGCAGGTAGTTTGCCCCCGGTGATGCGTTGTGCAGACCTCACTACCCTCTGGAGAGCCTTACGGTTGTGGGCGGAGCAGTTGCCGTACCAGGCGGTGATACAGCCCGACAGGATACTCTCGATTGTGCATCTGTAGAAGTTTGGGAGTGCTTTTGGTGACAAGCCACATTTCTTCAGCCTTCTTCACCACGCTGTCTGAAATGGTCCACCCACACAGTTTGTCTGAGATGTGTACGCCGAGGAACTTAACTTTCCTTCTCCACTACTGTCCCGTCAATGTGGATAGGGGGCTGCTCCCTCTGCTGTTTCCTGAAGTCCACGATCATCCCCTTTGTTTTGTTGACATTGAGTGTGAGGTTATTTTCCTGACACCACACTCCAAGGGCCCTTACCTCCTCCCTGTAGGCCGTCTCGTATATAGCCTCGCTATTGTTATTTTGTCTGGGAAATGTTTTGGGTATTTTTCTTAACTGCATTGTTGGTTAAGGGCTTGTAACAAGACCTTGCATTTAAGACAAACTTTTTTACGCCCAGCTGGTGCACCCGGCCCATGGCCAGTAACTCTCATCCTGAGCTCTGACATGACATGTCCTTAGCATGGGTCTGTTCAGAGGAGGGACACAGCCCGGCCCGCTAGAGAGGACAGTAACTCAGTTAGGAGTAAGTGTGGTGCGGATGCTGATTCATGCTGGGCTCATTGCCTGGGCACCTTTCTCAGGGGCAAGAGGTCGGCTATCCGCGCCACAGACCTTTGGAAGGCCAGCACTGAATGGGAAAAGGAATAATTAAACTCAGCAAAAAAAGGAAACATCCCCTTTTCAGGACCCTGTCTTTCAAAAATAATTTGTAAAAATCAAAATAATTTCACAGATCTTCATTGTAAAGGGTTTAATCATGCTTGTTTTCCATGCTTGTTCAATGAACCATAAACAATTAATGAACATGCACCAGGGGAACGGTCGTTAAGACACCAACAGCTTACAGACGGTAGGCAATTAAGGTCACAGCTATGAAAACTTAGGACACTAAGAGGCCTTTCTACTCCACTGACTCTGAAAACCACCAAGAGAAAGATTCTCAGGGTCCCTGCTCATCTGTGTGAACTTGCCTTAGGCATGCTGCAAGGAGGCATGAGGACTGTGGATGTGGCCAGGGCAAGAAATTGCAATGTCCATACTGTGAGACGCCTAAGACAGCGCTACAGGGAGACAGGATGGACAGCTGATCGTCCTCGCAGTGGCAGACCACGTGTAACAACACCTGCACAGGATCTGAACATCACACCTGCGGGACAGGTACAGGATGGCAACAACAACTGCCCGAGATACACCAGGAACACACAATCCCTTTATCAGTGCTCCAGACTGTCCGCAATAGGCTGAGAGAGGCTGGATTGGGGCTTGTAGGCCTGTTGTAAAGGCAGGTCCTCACCAGACATCACCGGCAACATCTTCACCTATGGGCACAAACCCATTGTTGCTGGACCAGACAGGACTGGCAAAAAGTGCTCTTCACTGACGAGTCGACGGTTTTGTCTCACCAGGGGTGATGGTCAGATTTGTGTTTATCGTCGAAGGAATGAGCGTTACCCCGAGGCCTGTACTCTGGCGCGGGATCGATTTTGAGGTGGAGGGTCCGTCATTGTCTGGGGCAGTGTGTCACAGTATCATTGGACTGAGCTTGTCATTGCCTGCAATCTCAAAGCTGTGCGTTACAGGGAAGACCTCCCTCATGTGGTACCTTTCCTGCAGGCTCATCTTGACATGCCCCTCCAGCATGACAATGCCACCAGCCATGCTGCTCGTTCTGTGGGTGATTTCTTGCAAGGCAGGAATGTCAGTGTTCTGCCATGGCCAGCGAGAGCCCGGATCTCAATCCTATTGAGCACGTCTGCGACCTGTTGGATCGGAGGGTGAGGGCTAGGGCCGTGTGTGTGTCCCCTCCCACACACACACAGAAATGTCCAGGAACTTGCAGGTGCCTTGGTGGAAGAGTGGGTTAACATCTCACAGCAAGAACTGGCAAATCTGGTGCAATCCATGAGGAGGTGATGCACTGCAGTACTTAATGCAGCTGGTGGCCACACCAGATACTGACTGTTATTTCACATTATTATTTTTCAATTTCTGTTAGTCACCTGTCTGTGGAACTTGTTCAGTTTGTCTGTTGTTGAATCGTGTTATGTTCATACAAATATTTACACATGTTAAGTTTGCTGAAAATTAACTTGGTTGACAGTGAGAGGGCGTTTTCTTTTTTGCTGAGTGTATATATGAACTGATCTCACAGCAGAGAGCAGAGACTTCACCAGTAGGTATTCTGAGTCCCTTTCATATATTAGCTCACTGGACTGTCACTAAATCTGTGACTCAATCGTAACATTGAGTTGAATCGTGGGGTGTGTAGTGTGCTCTCATGCTTACACCTCTGTCACTGAGGTGGAATTACCATAGACCTGCCTGGGAAAGGGGTTTCACAGCCATAGGACAGGATTAGGCTTAATGCGTCTGCATGCTTCCCTTCCCAAACAGTTTGTGCATATATTATGACATTTTGTGACGTTTTGGTCTTCGCAAGAGTTATTTTAGCTGGGGTTTCTTCAATGAAGTGTTTGTCATTCAACGATAGACGACTCGTTTTCATGCAAAAAAAAATCCCTTGAGAAATGCTGCACCAAACATCTTAGTTAGATGTAAAAATGTGTTAGATGGAAGATCGCCTCTGAAAAACGTAAAAATGAATGACTTTTGAGTAGGTGTGTATACATACTACGGCGTCTCAAGATGGACACGATATTAGTGCAGCCTTTTCTCGTTTTTCAAGCGACGGTCTTTTTAAGGGAGTATGCATGCGCACTCGTTTTGGTTCGGCTAAGCGCCAGCTGAACCAACGCATGGGGAAGCCTTAAATGTCAACCCCAACAACTCATTTTAGAAACGGCAGACTGTAGTCCGAGTTACATGTTTGTTACAGCACTGAGGAAACAGTAGTCACAACCTAGACTAACCCAAGCCAGATATTTCACAGGATTTGTAAATGTGAAGAATCCAGTTGGTATTTCCACTTACCACTAAATATGGTGTCGCAAGGAAGCCCAGTGGGAGAAGATGGCGCAGGATGGATTTTTGCTGACATTCTGCTAATTTTTAGTTGACATTTGATCTCCATACATTTTTCAGGTTTCCAAAACTAGAATCTGTAACAGAGTTGACTGTATTTTGTGGACTTTACCCTTTGCCAAAGTTTCTAAAAATGATGTTTAGAAGGAGTGCAAGGGCAAATTAAGTTATTGCACGTGCGCACTTCACAATGTAGGCATTCCCTAATGAACATATGCAAATAAATGCTAGAAGGAGCGAACAGGATCTCACTAGCTCGTGCTTGGCTCTGCCCACCTGTTCTGCCCACTATGATAAATTGGCTCCTATTGGAAATAACCGGCTCTGGTCCATCTTGGGTTAGTTATAACAATCTTTGATAGCACTGTAGGCTCATATTACAAACGCATGCCTGGACTGTTGCATAACTGGATCAAGAGAGAAGCAGGCAGCCCCCCCACCCCCCCCCCAAAAAAGACAGCACAACTGAGGACAAGCAGTAGAAGAAGGCGAAATACAAAATGACCAAGTTTTTGCTCTCTTGTCTGACTGCAGACTACAGCTGTTTCCTTTGTTCCCTGTGGAGCCTGGCAGCTAGGCAGGGGCTGCATGCTAGTCCTGCCCCTCCATGTCTTTATTTCTGGTGGTTAGGACTTAAGGGACAACTGACAACAGATACAGTGCTCCTTTACAGACCTTTAGGAGTGAGGGCCCCCACCCACTCCACTCTCTCCTTCATTGCTCTGGGAAGCGTTCCCTAACAATGTGTTATAGGACACTGTATTGTCTTGGTCTCTCCTTTAGTCTTTTTGTTGTTGTCCCTCTTATATCCTGCTTCCGGCATTGTTCCTTTTCTCTCCCCTCCCTTGTGCCTGAGAACCAAGTGGACTTGTCTGCCTGGCTGCTTCCGCTGTTCTGTGGCTCCTGATTAGTGCCTGAGCGTTGCCCCTGGTTACAGGCAGGCAGGTGGTGTCTGGTTACCTCACCTTGCTGTGTCATTCTCCTGTATCGTTAACCCCAGCCAAAGAGGGTAGGGTGGAGACTACACAGCAGGCCTCGGGTGTGGATTCTGTTTCCTTTGAATTCTCTCTGCTTTGGGTTTCGACTGGGGGGGGGGTACTGTTGAGGCCAGGGCCTACTGCCGGAGAGAATTGCCTAACCTTGTTTTCACACCTGACTGGGTTTATTTACTGAGAACCTGTAGTAGCCTAAATCATCATTGGTGGAATGGTTCTTTGTTTTTCCGACGTTACCTTTTTAGAGCACGATCCCTGAACATTATCATGTTGGAAAGGAAAAGTGTTTCCAACCAGCTGATGACTGATTTCTAAGGTGAGTAAAACCCTTACGGGGATGGGAGTCGGTCTCATTGCACAACAATATTTTGTTTGAAAACAACTCTGTTTTAAAAGTGAAACCTTTGACGTTGACACATACTTTAATTTGTCGACAGTGGTGACTTCTCAGGGAATGGTATTTGGTTAGGCCTAACAGCAGGTTATCGTTGTTATTATTCAATATAATTAATGGCATCTTGTCCAGTACGTTACTGTCAATGTGGAACATCTGCACTTGTTGCTTCTTTGACAATGCTGTTGGAATCAATGTTTTACCCCCACATGTAATTTGCCTTATGGGCATTTCCATCAAAGGACCCATTTGCACCAACGTGACGTTCATAGGAGCATATCAAATTGGGTGTCAAAACGAAAGCGAGAAGTTTATATTTTGAGGAAATGAAGGCATAGATCCATTTTTCAACCCTTTTCCATCTAAAATTGTTTTGGCATAAGTAAAGGCTTGGATTTCTGGATAAACATGGAAAGGGGGTTTAAGACATCTACCAGAAAGTCTTAAAGAGGTGTCACAAAATACATCAACACACTACTGTTGATGTAAAGATCTCTGGCACTAATATCAACACTTATATTCAGATTTCGGAGGAATTGTTTCTAGCCTTGTCCCCCAAAAACCCACATCTTTAAGATATTTTCTAATTTCTCTCCCTCACGGGGAGGGAGGATAGTGGAAGTTCACAGAACTAACAATTAATGGTAGACCTACCAATGAGTTATAGTGATTTTACTGATAATCCATTTAGTTTATGAATTAAGTGATTTAAAACTTGTAATTCGGTTACCAAAATGGTAACAGAATTACCCCATTTAAAAAATCACTACTGGAATTACTGCAGCTGAATTGGCTACAATGGGAAATCATAATAGTCACAAACCACAGTTGGGTCACCTGCTACTGTCCTCCCTTCCACTGTCATACTGTTATGATCCGCTCATAACTGTTTTCTTTCTGTCATCTAGTGGTCAAACAAAGTGTGTTACAACAGTCTGAGTCAAGACACTCTCCCTATCTCTCTATATATATATATATATATATATATATATATATATATATATATATATATATATATATACTGTACTACTTACTCCCTTGCCACAATAGTGCAAACTGGCGCTAACCAGAATAGAAAGAGGAGTGGGAGGCCCCGGTGCACAAGAGGACAAGTACATTGTGTCTAGTTTGAGAAACAGATGCCTCACAAGTCCTCAACTGGCAGCTTCATTAAATAGTACCCACAAAACACCAGTCTCAACATCAACAGTGAAGCTACTTTAACTTTAAGCAAAACATCAGGAAATCTTGCATTTTAACTTTATACTGGAGGAAAAACTATACCATAGGAAATTACTGGAGAAAAGTTGCCTACACATCAGTCAGCGCTGTCTGGTGGACCAATGTTGTGAGCAAATATATTTAATCTGATGGAGAAGTGCAACTGAAAGTGTGAAAATACTCCTTTTACATTCAGCGAACCCTGACTGAAGCCTAGCAGATCTGCTGTTTACGAAACACAGCAAGATACTTTTTCAGCATTTTCTTTCCTTTTCAGCGTGGAAAACGCAGAATCCTGCTTTAGTGACTACTGCTGTACTGAACTATATTGTACTGAACTCCGCTGATTTGTACTGTGCTGTAGAGGTCGACCGATTTTTCAACGCAGATACCGATTTATTGGATGACCAAAAAAAGCCGATACCGATTAAATCGGCAGATTTTTATTTTATTTTTTATAAATATATATAGTATTTGTAATAATGACAATTACAACAATACTGAATGAACACTTTTTTTTTTATTTTAACTTAATATAATACAAAATCAATTTAGTCTCAAAGAATGAAACATGTTCAATTTGGTTTAAATAATGCAAAAACTGTGTTGGAGGAGAAAGCTTTTTTACATTGCACTAAGGTTTCAGTTCCAAGCTCAGAACATGAGAACATATGAAAGCTGGTGGTTCATTTTAACATTTATCTTCAATATTCCCAGTTAAGAAGTTTTAGGTTGTAGTTGTTATAGGACTATTTACAGTGCCTTGCGAAAGTATTCGGCCCCCTTGAACTTTGCGACCTTTTGACACATTTCAAGCTTCAAACATAAAGATATAAAACTGTATTTTTTTGTGAAGAATCAACAACAAGTGGGACACAATCATGAAGTGGAACGACATTTATTGGATATTTCAAACTTTTTTAACAAATCAAAAACTGAAAAATTGGGCGTGCAAAATTATTCAGCCCCTTTACTTTCAGTGCAGCAAACTCTCTCCAGAAGTTCAGTGAGGATCTCTGAATGATCCAATGTTGACCTAAATGACTAGTGATGATAAATACAATCCACCTGTGTGTAATCAAGTCTCTGTATAAATGCACCTGCACTGTGATAGTCTCAGAGGTCCATTAAAAGCGCAGAGAGCATCATGAAGAACAAGGAACACACCAGGCAGGTCCGAGATACTGTTGTGAAGAAGTTTAAAGCCGAATTTGGATGCAAAAAGATTTCCCAAGCTTTAAACATCCCAAGGAGCAATGTGCAACCGATAATATTGAAATGGAAGGAGTATCAGACCACTGAAAATCTACCAAGACCTGGCCGTCCCTCTAAACTTTCAGCTCATGCAAGGAGAAGACTGATCAGAGATGCAGCCAAGAGGCCCATGATCACTCTGGATGAACTGCAGAGATCTACAGCTGAGGTGGGAGACTCTGTCCATAGGACAACAATCAGTCGTATATTGCACAAATCTGGCCTTTATGGAAGAGTGGCAAGAAGAAAGCCATTTCTTAAAGATATCCATAAAAAGTGTTGTTTAAAGTTTGCCACAAGCCACCTGGGAGACACACCAATCATGTGGAAGAAGGTGCTCTGGTCAGATGAAACCAAAATTGAACTTTTTGGCAACAATGCAAAACGTTATGTTTGGCGTAAAAGCCACACAGCTGAACACACCATCCCCACTGTCAAACATGGTGGTGGCAGCATCATGGTTTGGGCCTGATTTTCTTCAGCAGGGACAGGGAAGATGGTTAAAATTGATGGGAAGATGGATGGAGCCAAATACAGGACCATTCTGTAAGAAAACCTGATGGAGTCTGCAAAAGACCTGAGACTGGGACGGAGATTTGTCTTCCAACAAGACAATGATCCAAAACATAAAGCAAAATCTACAATGGAATGGTTCAAAAATAAACCTATCCAGGTGTTAGAATGGCCAAGTCAAAGTCCAGACCTGAATCCAATCGAGAATCTGTGGAAAGAACTGAAAACTGCTGTTCACAAATGCTCTCCATCCAACCTCACTGAGCTCGAGCTGTTTTGCAAGGAGGAATGGGAAAAAATGTCAGTCTCTCGATGTGCAAAACTGATAGAGACACCCCAAGCGACTTACAGCTGTAATCGCAGCAAAAGGTGGCGCTACAAAGTATTAACTTAAGGGGGCTGAATAATTTTGCACGCCCAATTTTTCAGTTTTTGATTTGTTAAAAAAGTTTGAAATATCCAATAAATGTCGTTCCACTTCATGATTGTGTCCCACTTGTTGTTGATTCTTCACAAAAAAATACAGTTTTATATCTTTATGTTTGAAGCCTGAAATGTGGCAAAAGGTCGCAAAGTTCAAGGGGGCCGAATACTTTCGCAAGGCACTGTATCTATACCATTTGTATTTCATATACCTTTTGACTGTTGGATGTTCTTATAGGCACTATAGTATTGCCAGCCTAATCTCGGGAGTTGATAGGCTTGAAGTCATTAACAGCGCTGTGCTTCATGCATTGCGAAGAGCTGCTGGCAAACGCAGTAAAGTGCTGTTTGAATGCTGCTTATGAGCTTGCTGCTGCCTACCACCGCTCAGACTGCTATATCAAATCATAGACTTAATTATGATACAATAGACAGAAATACGATCCTTAGTTTTCGGATTTGACCGTATTAATGACCTATCATTTCGCAAACAGAGCGTTTATTCTTTCAGTGAAATACGGAACCGTTCCGTATTTTATCTAACGGGTGGCATCCATAAGTCTAAATATTGCTGTTACATTGCACAACCTTCAATGTTATATGTAAAATTCTGGCAAATTAATTAGTCTTTGTTAGGAAGAAATGGTCTTCACACAGTTTGCAACTAGCCAGGCGGCCCAAACTGCTGCATATACCCTGACTCTGGTTAGGTACATTGGTGCAACAACAGTGCTTTTTTTTTTGTCAATGTGCTTGTTAAATCACCCGTTTGGCGAAGTAGCCTGTGATTCGATGATAAATGAACAGGCACTGCATTGATTATTTGCAACGCAGGACAAGCTAGTTACACATGGTTGATGAGATTACTAGTTTATGTAGTTAACTAGTGATTCTGTTAAGATTTATTGTTTTTGTTAGATAAGTTTAATGCTAGCTAGCAACTTACCTTGGCTCTGTGCTGCACTCACGTAACAGGTGGTCACCCTGCCATGCAGTCTCCTTGTGGAGTGCAATGTAATCGGTGTCCAAAAATGCCAATTAGGACTAGTTATGAAAAATTGGGGCCGATTTCAAGTTATTGGCCTCTACTGTGCTGTTCAAACTTGTAAAACATGAGGAGAATGACATTCCTGTCCATAATGATGCATTTCTTTGTTGTACAGCACAGGGACCCATGATGTAATTCCGTTTCTGGGTGTAAATCCACTTCACTTACTGTAGTTCAATAACCAAAATGGATTATTTATTTATTTTTAACTCAAGGTGCCATGTCGATGGCATACATTTTAAAGTGAAAAAGCTGAGTCAAAGTGTAATTCAATTACTGTGGAATAGCCCTTATTTAATCATATCTCAGGGTGTTGGACTACAGATACAAACATTGGTTGAGGCACTCCACTAACACCAATGTGCTTCTGACGTTTACACTGTTCTTTGTTTTTCTAGCTGCGCCTGTTGGTTTTGTTCTTGTTGCCTAGTGTGTACTATGGGTTGGTTGCTTGGCTTGTTCCAGCAGCCTGGCCACAAACTAACTGCACTGCCCTGCTAGCCTAATGAGTGCATGTTTATGAGGAGGCTCAGGTGGATTCATATATCACCTCTGCAACTGCCTCCTTGGCCAATCCAGGAAGGAAGAGGTGGCTTTAAACAGCATGACAAATATTTGTCCATTCAAACGGGTTGGAGTGGCTAGCTTCCTTTAACAAAAAATCATGCCAGAGTTCCATGTTGAACCTATTTAATTAATCTGCATAATTAATGCCCTGACATGAGATATTAGTGGACGTGTAAGGCAGATACATGATGAAGCTCCATCTGGTACTGAGGTAATTAATCGGGCTGAAACAACCTGCTACTGAACCTGGACTCCACTACTTTCTCTCTCTGCTCACCAGAGCACCGAGTGTGACACTCTCATGCAATGCCCAGGAGACACTAGTAGAGGACTGGGTTCACTTCACATTGATCCAGGCCATGTGTGTTAACCTCTGAACTGGAGAGTGAAGCAAATAACAATGTTTTTTTTAGGCGTGTGTCATTGTGAATATTTACACATTGTGTATGTCGGTCCCTGCAAGTAAATCAACCATTCATCAGATTCTGTGAGAATTAAAGGGGGGTGAATTAAAGGGGGGTGTGTGTGTGATATTGTGAATTTTAACACCGTTTTTGTGTGTCCCTGCAGAGTACAGCCGCTTTGAGTCGAAGATCCACGACCTGAGGGAACAGATGATGAACAGTAGCATGAGCTCTGGTTCGGGCTCCCTGCGCACCAGCGAGAAACGCTCCCTCTACGTCAGGTACCAGAACACACGCACAGTACACACCGCTCCCAAAATCATCACGTTTAGCACACCACTCACAAATACTATGATTTTTCATCAGCACAAAGTAGGTCATGATGAGACTATCGTACGCCAAGTATCTGCTCATCTGATGAATTTGATGAGCAAGCTTTTCATTTGGATGCCACACATGACCTATTTTACATAGCTGCAGCCTATGGCTGGCAAAAGTACTACTGGTATCATAATGTTATTACATTTTGGGCATGAAGCCAAAACTGTAAGGAACCCCAGTCAGTCAGGAAGAGCAACATGTGCCAGGCAGGCAGCCTCCCCCACTGTAATGAGTGCAGCTGCCTGAGTCGAAACAGGAAGTGTTCTGGGGGGTCAAGGTGAAAATGATTATTCTATGATGTAACACTCATGTCCCAAGAACTGGAAACATATTTCAAGCTAAGTGCTGTGGTGCAGCGTCACGTAAACCCAATATTTACAACCCCTGCAAGAATAGCAACATTTTCAGTTTTGATGGCGATTCTTGACAGAGAAGGAAGCATCTACAAATCCAAGGCTTACTATGAACACAAGCTAGATCAAAATACTGGTGTAACGATGTGTAATCTGTTCGATGTCCAAAGCAGAAACGGTCAATAAACAAACTAAGATACAATGGGAAAATGACAGAACAGTATCTCCCAACAAGACTGTAGCTCATTGGACCACCTATACACTGTAAACCAGGATGACTAATGCTCTGTAATTCTCTCCCGGCAGCCAGGGAGAGCTATCCTTTCCTCTGTGTGGGTGACTAAGCATACAGTTATGGAGAAAAAGGCTCTGTTTCATTCCAATGCACAGCAGTAGAGCAGACTTCTCTCCAGCCAGCCTATCCTCTGGAATGTGAGACCTCTCAGGTGCACACACACACACAGCCAGGGTCCAATCTGAATGCCTGTGTCAGGGGAGGCACTCATGTAACCTGGCAGTGAGACTTGATACCTGCAGGTAGCTAGTATCAGGGCAGTCTGAATACTTTAGACGGGGCAGCCAGTTGGGAGAACACACTGGTAGTAGCAACGCCACACTGGACCACGTCGTGTCCTGCAGAGCCAGGTCAGATTGTTGCCAGGTTAGTGGCAGTAGGGGAACCTGTAGAGCTGTCGGTTCCTTGTCTGACAGACTCATAGCAGAAGTAATGGAAACTGTGGCAACGAAGAAGCCAGTGTGTTTTGCAATGACATTGTCACATTTCATCATGTGAAGTAGTGAGTTTTAAACTTCAGAACCTGTTACTAGTATGGTGCAGTAATACTGTATATGCTGTTGAGTGATTGACACAAACACCCATCCCCCTCTCTGTCTTTCTGTGTGTAGAGCCCTTTTTGACTATGACCGGGCCAGAGACAGCTGTCTTCCCAGCCAGGGCTTGAGCTTCTCCTATGGGGACATCCTGCATGTCATCAACGCCTCCGATGACGAGTGGTGGCAGGCGCGTCTGGTCACGCCCCACGGAGAGAGCGAGCAGATCGGGGTCATTCCAAGCAAGAAGAGGTAACCTCATCACCCCATTTTACCACCCAAAATGTGCTGCTGTTGTGTGACTCTCAAAGTGCCTCAGTAAGAGATTTGAAACGGGTCTTTTCTACGCAGGGTGGAGAAAAAGGAGCGAGCGAGGTTAAAAACAGTGAAGTTCCACGCCAGGACGGGCATGATTGATTCCAACAGGGTGAGTCTGGGGGGCTGTGCTCTCTGGTTCTCCTGCCTGGCAGTGGGCACCCAGGGAGCTGACCCACTTCCCCCTCCCTGAGGCAGGCAGTGTGGGAACAGGAGCATGTAGCAGGGACCTAGCTGCTCATTAGAACTAGTGGAGAAACCTAAAGACTCGCATACATTACATTACAGACAGTCTCGTTCTCTTTAAAGACAAGGGGCTACCAAACTGACTCGATGCTTAGTAATGGGACCTGTCGCTATCCTATCTAAGTGCAATTAGTGTTTTTAATGTGATCTGAAGTCTTAGTATACATCAGGCAATGTAAGAAACCCCTGGTTCACCAATACAGGCTCTCACTGGTGAATGTATTAATTGGTTGTCTTGTTTTCATATGATTTTCATGTAATATTGTGACACCTGTATGGTCCTGTACTGATATGCTCGCTCATTAGAAGGGCAATTTCCTCTCGTGTATATACCGTTTCTAGGATCAACATGCAAATGATCTTCCCTTTGCATAAGTGTTCCATTCATTTTACCCTGGTTATCTGCCTTCATTTATCTGCCTTCATTCTTTCATTTAGATTTTTTTCTTTGTTTTTAGATTTGTCTGTTTTTATTTCGTTTTGCATGTGTGTTTGGTGTCCTCATTGAACAACAACGTTCTGTTTTTTGTTTCATCCCCCCCATCGCCCCCCTCCCTTCATCACGCACATCTCCAAGCAGCCAGTCAAAGTAAAGCGCAAAAAAAGCTTCAACCTCTCACGCAAGTTCCAGTTTTACAAGAGCAAGGAGAATATTGTGCAGGAGTTGGTGGAGTCTGAACGTGAGTACCCAAAGTGTGTGATATGAGGGGGTTTTACTTTTCGCGCTTTCCTTTCATGCTTCATCCTTCCCGCAGCTTTAATCTCTCCACTCACCTCTGGGACCAGACCGTGGCTGTCTGTCTGTGGGCAGTGCTGTCTTTTCCCGCTCACTGTCATTCACTCACAGCCAGAGAGGACCCACACAGACCCAGGACTGGGGTTCAGGTGTCGGCCTCTCTGGTATCTGTTCGTCTGTCTGTCCACTGGTGGAGAGTCCAGGTGTGTGCTGCTGGCTGCCAGGGCAGGTGTGTGGCTGGCTGCACTAACACAGTAACTGTGTACTGCTGCTAGAGGCCCTGTTAGACCCCCACTATTCATTGCTGCCCAGTCAATCCTCATCCTCAGTTACTGACCCAGAGAACTAGAATTTCATTAGCTGGACGGCAGCACTAAAAAACACTAACGGGTCAAAACCTCATTCTTAATGGGATTGGCTGTGTGTAATTGCAAGGCCTTGGCTTTCACTGGGAGTAGAGTGGGGCTCAGGGTTTAGGGAGCACAGTGCCTCGTGTTGGTCCCCCCCATCTTGGCCTGCCTTACTGCCTCTAGGCGAGCAGCCAGCACACTGCTCCTCCCTTTCTCTTTCGCTCTCTCTCGGCCTATCCCAGCTCTCACTAACCTCTTCTTCCTGTCTGCCTCTTCTGTTTGTTTCTGCTCTCACCTGTCGGGACACTCAGGACTTCCCAGGGTTAAGCGATGACTTTTATGGATCAAAGAGTTTGAGTAAGTGTGTGGTTGGACTGTCACGCTGCAGCTGCTGTCCCCTGAGTTTCCGAGCTAAACGCCTGTTCAATGCAGACCTGGCTAGCAATGGCTGCGACAAACACACACACTTGTTTACTGATACACACACACACTCTTACAAACACACGGCCCTAGGGTAAGAGAGCAAGTGTTACACCTTGTCTGACTTCCTTCTTCCCTGTAGGGAATTTACTCTAAAAGTTTAGTAGGTCATTGTTAGAGAGTGATTACTTGGAGAAACCAAGTATCTCCCTCCCTACACTGACTGGACAGGGTTTGCTTTTCCTATTCTGCTTTTCCATGTTAGCAAGCTGAGCTGACTGCCCAGTGCCCATGTATGCTTGTTAACAGGCCCACCGCCACTGTTTTCTTTGGCTTGTCCCCGACACTGTATCTGGTGTGACAGATACAGAGCCCTCGATAGGAAACACTGGCAAGGGACCGGAGGGTCACTTGGGACTTTGTGAAAGGAAACCCTTAATTTCCTATTGCTGCAAACCTCCAACCACTTCCCCGTGTAGAAAGCGCTGTTGCTCAGAACAAGACTGTTTTCTTTTCATTTTTCCCTCTTTCTGTCCGTTTTCCTGTTCATCGGGTTATATGCAGTGGGACAACAGGGGACTTTGTTTTTCCTTCTTGATGCTCGGCAACTGGTGGTGAACATTTTTCCCTCACCAAAATGAAAACCAATTTATTTTGATGTGGCTTTACTACTACTGCCCAGCTTTGAGCTTTCCCAACATAAACATGTTCCTCTCCTTGCAGAATGCCTAACGTCAAACACGAGCGACAGTGAAAGCAGCTCAAGTAAGCAACATTATTTTCCTTCTACTTTTTTTTGCAGCTTTTATTTCGGACATAATCCAACTAAATGAAAAGCATGCGGCACGTCATTACACCTGTATCCAAGAAAGTTTTATTTTAGTCCTCGGTAATGTAGTGAGCTGGCATTTGACTGCGATAGTATCAGGCACTTAGTAGCAAAACAGTCTCTTTCGTCTGCTGTTATGGAAAATGTGACTATGAAAAGAGTACTTTAAACATTCCATTACTATCAACCACATCTAGTAATCCATTGTCATGGGATTATAATAAAGATTTATTTTTACTCAAACTGTTGTCTTCCTTTCTGCTATTCAGAGGGTCAGGAAGACACAATTCTCTCATACGAGCCAGTGATTCGACAGGAGAGTAAGTATGCAATATACTAGATGTTCTCCTCCATTTAGGATGGGGTTTGATAACATTAATGTTATCTTATTCCAGTGTTTGCAGACATGAGTTTTGACCTGCGCCCTCTCTTCTCGTTTACAGTTCATTACACAAGGCCTGTGATCATCTTGGGCCCAATGAAAGACAGAGTAAACGATGACCTGATCTCAGAGTTCCCTCACAAGTTTGGCTCCTGCGTTCCTCGTGAGTAGACCACTCGACAACATGCACCACATTATCACAGCCACTTATAGAAACACTGGTGGAAAATATATATATCCCGTGTTTTAGTGACATCTCCCTAACAGTCATTTGAATCTGTCTCTCGATCTGTGCAGACACGACACGTCCGCGGCGGGAGAATGAGATGGACGGCCAGGACTACCATTTTGTGGGCTCACGGGAGCAAATGGAGAAGGACATTCAGGATAATAAGTTCATTGAGGCAGGCCAGTTCAACGAGAACCTCTATGGGACCAGCATCTTGTCTGTCAGAGCAGTGGCTGAGAGGGTAGGGAGCACAACACATAAATGTGCAATATACACAAGGTTAATTTCTGATTGATTAAGGGATGTATGAGAAAATGTGTTATTTTGATACTTAAGTGCTCTTTCTCTCCTTCCTCTTCATGAAGGGAAAACACTGTATCCTGGACGTGTCTGGAAACGCTATAAAGCGACTGCAACAAGCACAACTTTATTCGATTGCAATTTTCATCAAACCAAAATCCATTGAAACTCTTATGTAAGTGTGTCTGTTCTTGGCTCTAATGAACTGTTGAAAGATTCTCTTTACTGTAACTCCATACAACAATCACTTCCTGTACTGTACACTAACCAACCATGTCTGTGTTGCAGGGAGATGAATAAGAGACAGACATTTGAGCAATCCAATAAAATCTTTGATAAGGCAATTAAACTGGAACAAGAGTTTGGAGAATTTTTCACAGGTAAGTCCACTACTTTATTTTTTAGGTTCATCGCAGATTATACATATTTTAGATATTGTAGGGCAAGTAGGAATCTTAATGCATCGATGCACTCATGATATCCACTTCTCTGTCCGTCTCCAGCCATTGTACAGGGTGACTCTCTAGAGGAAATTTACAACAAAATCAAGATGATCATCGAGGAACAGTCGGGCCCCTACATCTGGATACCTTCCTCAGAGAAGCTCTGAGCTCCCAGCTATACCCCTCTGTGTCAGTGCAGCCCCCCACACCCCTCCTGACACCCCTCCTGACACCCCGCCCATCCCCCAAATAGCTCCTCCCCCTTTTTGCCGATATGTTTCATATCAAGTTTTAGTGTCATCATTATGTTAATCTCAAATGAAAAGAAGTCTTATCACCATTACTGTGACTGTGCACACCCCTGCATGAGTTTCTCAGCAAATCCATTTAAGACTGGAAATGCCATTCCGAATGAATTTGTCATTTTAAAACAAAAAAAAGGGAAAAGGAGAAATAATCCTTCTTTTGTGAAATGGGACTGACAGTTGAAAATCAGAATGTTTTACAGACTATGCCGAGGTGAGGAGGAGTTTGGGATTCAGGGGAAGTTGCAGGGGAATGGAGACTTAATCACACAAGTTGGAACACTTTGTAAATGTTCATCAAATCACATTTAAAAAAAGACACTAGAGAAGCAAAGACCACTTAGGAGGGTTTTTTTCTACAAGGACTGAATAATATCAAGCCCAGCTGATGGTACTGTTGGAGGAGTTATCTCTCTTGTTTATAATTACTGAAGAAATTGGTGGAGAAGCCTACAGACTGGTGATCTATCACAAACCAGCTTGCTATTTGATCAGCTGCCAGTTGTTGGTGCTGCTGCAGCTGATCAAGACCTCTTGGGAGGCAGAACAAATGAAAGAAATGAGTTATGAATCTACATTTATATAATGAAATCACAAGGTAAATGAACAAATCCTACTGAGATTTTACTACATATTAAAAACGACATTTTACATTTCACTAGAATTGTCTACTTGGAGGGCTGTTAGATTTCATTCCTTTTTTTTTTGTGGGATTTTTTTGCTTGTGGTTTTTAGCTGCTCTGTGTAAAGGGTGGGGGTAGAGAAGTGTAACGGGGCTCTCTGCAAAACACCAAACTGCCTTACATCAAATACAAATTGTTATATTATTACCTGTACTTTGTGAGGGAAGCTACAAATAATTGACAAGGAAAACAAACAGGACATTTATTTTATTTTCTGAGTTGTCCTCCTGACTTCCAGGAGGTCTAACTTGTGAGTGCAATAGACCGAACGCATATCTCACCTCTGTGGATTCCTATCTTCCCCCTGTATTTTTATCCTTTTCCTGTTGTCATTTTAAGAATTTATTGGATTCCAATTTGGGCAGCCATAGCTCCCTCACCCATGTTGAGCAGCAGACCACCCTATTACACTCTCTGCCTTCCAAGATGATTCTTTTTGATTGATTGGTCACATGGTACTGTCCTGTATATGCCACCCTGAAGGTGGCCTTAAAACGGGTAGAACAAGACAAATTGTATTGGATGTCCTAACAATTAAAGAGTCAATATAAATGGTTTTTGGATTGTCCCCCCCATCCATAATAACACTTAAGAGGGGTTTGATTAAAACCTATATTCTCTGTATCTATAACGTTTTTTAAATTTGTTCTGGGTATGTTTTGAACCACTGTGTTACGAACCCAATGGTATATCTGGGGCGAGCTCAGTCAGCTCAAGAATCTAACGCACCGATATAATTTCCCCTGCGACTGAAACACCATGTTTTAAAGGACAAATTTAAGAGTTCACAGATGTTAAATGTGAATGAAAGAGTAACTGACTGAATGGTTTGAGAGATTTGAAAGGCATTTGCAATGAACTCTTTAATAGACATAATAGATCAGCATATCTTGTGAAGTTTCGTGAAGACCACTTCTGTGGTAAACCCTTGCCTGAGTTGGTTTTATGGATTCAACAGGATTGAAATAACCTGCTAAATCTTCCTTTGCAGATCTTGGCACTGTGTTTATTTGTTCATGTGAGGGGACGTGTCTGACTTGTTTAAGAATACTGTGGCCCCCTACCCTGTGAACATTTAATTTTCCACTGTTTTTGGAAGAGGGGAAGGGTTTTCCTCAGATGCCTGAGAGCCAGACCATCTTCTGTATGCCCTTGCCCCCCCCCCCCCCCCCCCCGGAACACCTGTACATGCAGGCATTTTCTGAACAGGTGTGCCCACCTGCCAGGCACCACTGCTAAACCAGCTGTCATTACCTGTGTCAAAACCAGAGTTCAGGGAATAACCGAAGGGAACAGAGCCATTTATAAACTGCTTACAGACTGTTTCAAAGGGTGTGGTAGCTGTCAAATGTAAATATGCCCCCAGCAGATCCCCCTCACCTGTGCTTCATGCATGTGTGAAATAAACTGGGACAAAACATTTTTATAGATCACAAATGACAGGTAAGTAAACAGATATTCCGAGATATCATTTCCAATTTTTCCATACGTGTGACGTAATGTTGGTATTTCTCTATAGACAAATCTTCAGCTGCCTGTCTACATGTTATTTCTTGTGGAAAATGGTGTATAGATTCAAAGAATGAAGACTAGATGCAGGCAGCAACCTACAATATATTCCAGAAACCAGGAGGAGCATTGATGAATATCTGATTTAGACCTGGTCCTCTGTTTTTAGTTGAAACACAGCTGACTTTAACTTGTCTGGTATTTATACCCCTCGGTCAGCAATCATGTCAATAAAGCCCAAATGACTTGATTTTTTTCATCCTTTCCATTGAAGTTGCGGTATAACAAGATTGAACCTAAATGCCCGTGTGTGTATAATTGATGAGGGTCTTTGTTCCAGTGAGAGACACGATGATGTAAGCTTTTCTGGGGGGGGGTTGTTGGGTTCTGGTTTGTCCTTTTGGGTGATGAGTTGTTTGACAGCACACCTGTGCAGTAAGTGCTTGCGAATTCTTTTGATTGTACAGTAGTTTCCTTCCTGTCACACTGGAGGTGTTTGAGCCTATCAGGATGCTGGGCCAAATGGTCTTCCCTGTCCTAGTCATGAGGGAGCACAGTCCTGCAACTTTTTTTGTTTGGGGTTTTCAGTTTGGACTGGACAAGAGTTTATTTGTTTGAAAATAAAATGTGACTCAGTTATGATTTCGATGTGTTTTATTCTCACCAAATCAAGTCCACTGGTATTAGTAGTTGTTTAAATAAGACAATGTAAAATTCATATGAATGTAATAATGTAGAGCAGTACCAAAACAACAACTACAAAAGCTAGAAATGGTTATCTAAACTCTCCATAGGGAAATATTAGGGGAGGGCAGGATGCAACTGACATCCTGGAGGAGCTGACTAAACTGAAGACCAGTCACAGGATCCAGTGAGACTTCATACAGTGAACCACCATCCCAGCTACCACATGGATGATATCAGGCACCTGACATTAAAAGTGCTCTGCAGAGCTCAACCAGCAAGATCACTCCTCCATGATAAGGTTCTTCTTGGCTTTGTCTAGTCTGTCCAGGACCTCACTGTACAGACCTGACATCTGTGGACAGACAAACAATACTGGATATCAGCAATCTAATTAAGAAACAAATGGCTATTTCTTTCCAGTAACAGGTATACAGTCAAAGTTTTCTAATTTAAGACAAGGCTAAGGCCTCTCATTTGACTCTGAATGATTCAGCCCTGTCACGCTCCATTGCTGCTCCCTCCCAGTCAGTCAGTAGTACCTGTGTCTGGTAGCTCTCCTGCAGGGAGCCCAGGTGGCGGAGGAAGCTCATGCCCAGGCCACACCACCTCTCAGCCTCGGGGTACTGGGCCAGGCTATACAGCAGGATGCCTGTGTTCCAGGCTCGGGTCAGCAGCCACAGGATCTCCATCTCAGGGAAGTCCTCAGGCTGGAGGGGAGGCACAGAGGAGACAACGAACACATTCTGCTGCCGTCCACCTGGCTTGGAGCACCCGTGATAACTCACCTGACCTCAGAGTCCAGGTATGCCTATGAATGTGGCTTTCAGTGTCTATAGTCAGTCTGGGAATGACACTGGGAGTGTCAGAAAATACAGGATTTTATACAGGACCACGCTAACTTATGAGGAAGATTAAAATGTATGTGACTTTGATGTATATTCATTTAAGGCACTTATCCATCCATTGTTTTAATGTTTCGATTACAAGGTTGTGTATTTGAAAATCTGCACGGCAGTGCTTCAATTTGCAACTCTGCATATGACAATGTGCCTGTGCACATAGAGCTTGGTAATGCTTCAATACTCTGATGCGTCTTTTCACCAGTTTAACAGCAGAGCGATGGCTTGTACAGCACATTACCATTCACATTGGCAGGAAAGGGATGGTGAATGGAAGCATCTGCTAATTGAAGTGCTGCTGAAAGCCCATTGATAAAAACAAACAGGAGATTCTTTCAGTGCAGCAGCGGAGGGGGGCGGAGGGACGAGGGGGGTTAATTACAATGCGGGGTTGCGGCGGTGGCGCGAGATTGCTGCCGACTCACTGCGGCTGTGATGATGGACAGGGCCTCTTCATAGTAGCCCCATACCTCCTCCAGCACACGGGCCTCCACATCCGACACGCCGCTGGGTAGCGACAGCTGGATCAGGCTGTGGACACACTGGCTGAGAGGGAGTATTGAGATAGAGAGAGGGAGTTCGACATCACACACAGCAACCTACGCACGGACACATTGGAATTCTGTCACAGCAAATATCTGACTGGATCATATACCAGTCTCTGAAAGACCCGGTCATGAGCAATGAGATGGGCACACACCTGCAGCGGGTCAGGTCTGCTTGTGGTTGTTTCCTGTGCAGAGACAGAGCGATCCTCAAGGCCTTCTTACACAGCAGAGGGAAGTGGGCAGGAGGCTCCATGGCCAAGGCTAAGGACAGAAGAAACACACTCATCACAATACTCAATACAAAACTGTGTGGCTGAGCAAAAAACACTGGATGAGGAGGACAAGTCCTGTAAGGAGGGTCAACTACGGTGTTTACTCTTCACCTGCCATGGTCTCCAACACCTTGATCTCAACATTATCCAGCTCCAGCACTGACTCCAGCACTGTCTCCACCTTGGGGTCGTTGAGCTTGGCACGAGCCTCAAACTCATACAGCAGCAGCAAAATGTTGGTTGGGTCCTTGGAGTTGTCCCCTGGGTGTGTCAGAGGGTGTCAGATTATTCTCCTTACACAACGTAATCCAACATTATGGCAGAATTGAGCAGAGCACAGTATGGAATGGAAGAGGAGGGATAATTAGGGCCACCTGATGCTTTAAGAGTCTTCCAGACCTCCCAGCAGATCTGAATGTGCTCCAGGGCTTGTGTCAACTGCTCTGTCTAAACATGAAGACAGTGGCATTCAGTATCCATCATCGCCACCTAGTGGCCGCTACCCATAACGGCAAGATTCAAAATAAAATAACTCCCTACGCCAGCACTGATAACAGTTAGTCACCTCTCCTCTCTGCTGGTCTTGGTAAATTTCCATCCATGCGGATGGAGAAAGAGCTAAATATGGAAGACAGGCAGAGAAAAAGAGAGAGAGAGACAGGACAGAGATAGAGAGCGCAAGAGAGAGAGGGTGGTACACACCTGGTCAGAGTTTGGAGACTTCCTGCAGAGCTCCAGAGAGGCAGCAGCAGCCATCAGCAGGCACGTCTTCTGGCCCATCAACACGGCCCGGTCCGGGGGGCAGAACTGGGACAGCTAGGGTTACCACACACACACACACACACACACACACACATATATACACTGCTCAAAAAAATAAAGGGAACACTTAAACAACACAATGTAACTCCAAGTCAATCACACTTCTGTGAAATCAAAATGTCCACTTAGGAAGCAACACTGATTTCAATAAATTTCACATGCTGTTGTGCAAATGGAATAGACAACAGGTGAAAATTATAGGCAATTAGCAAGACACCCCCAATAAAGGAGTGGTTCAGCAGGTGGGGACCACAGACCACTTCTCAGTTCCTATGCTTCCTGGCTGATGTTTTGGTCACTTTTGAATGCTGGCGGTGCTTTCACTCTAGTGGTAGCATGAGACGGAGTCTACAACCCACACAAGTGGCTCAGGTAGTGCAGCTCATCCAGGATGGCACATCAATGCGAGCTGTGGCAAGAAGGTTTGCTGTGTCTGTCAGCGTAGTGTCCAGAGCATGGAGGCGCTACCAGGAGACAGGCCAGTACATCAGGAGACATGGAGGAGGCCGTAGGAGGGCAACAACCCAGCAGCAGGACCACTACCTCCGCCTTTGTGCAAAGAGGAGCAGGAGGAGCACTGCCAGAGCCCTGCAAAATGACCTCCAGCAGGCCACAAATGTGCATGTGTCTGCTCAAACGGTCAGAAACAGACTCCATGAGGGTGGTATGAGGGCCCGACGTCCACAGGTGGGGGTTGTGCTTACAGCCCAACACCGTGCAGGACGTTTGGCATTTGCAAGAGAACACCAAGATTGGCAAATTCGCCACTGGCGCCCTGTGCTCTTCACAGATGAAAGCAGGTTCACACTGAGCACATGTGACAGACGTGACAGTCTGGAGACGCCGTGGAGAACATTCTGCTGCCTGCAACATCCTCCAGCATGACCGGTTTGGCGGTGGGTCAGTCATGGTGTGGGGTGGCATTTCTTTGATGCTTTTATGCTTTAGTCCAGGTCTGGGAGGAGATCCCTCAGGAGACCATCCGCCACCTCATCAGGAGCATGCCCAGGCGTTGTAGGGAGGTCATACAGGCACGTGGAGGCCACACACACTACTGAGCCTCATTTTGACTTGTTTTAAGGATATTACATCAAAGTTGGATCCGCCTGTAGTGTGGTTTTCCACTTTAATTTTGAGTGTGACTCCAAATCCAGACCTTCATGGGTTGATAAATTTGATTTCCATTGATAATTTTTGTGTGATTTTGTTGTCAGCACATTCAACTATGTAAAGAAAAAAGTATTTAATAAGAATATTTCATTCATTCAGATCTAAGATGTGTTATTTTAGTGTTCCCTTTATTTTTTGGAGCAGTGTATATTAAGAGTACCATAAAGATAAAGGGCCACAACACAGACAGAACGCATTAAACGGAGGGTGCCTGCATGGCGGTCTGTGTCTGCGTGTTTTAGGGGTGTAAGGGTATAACGACTGACCAAGTTGTTTTATGAGGAAGCTGCAGGGCTCCACGTTTCTTTATCTTTGGCAACACTCATTCCCTGTGGGTTGTATTGATCTACACCTGCACAGATACAGATCAATTCTCCCGGTGATGCTAATAAGAGGACTTGCCTGGTAAGAGAACAGAAAGAAATCCCTCATCCTGTCAGGGCTGCTCTCACACTGCAGCGCAGAGTTCCAAGCTAAGACACATGCGGGCACACAGAAATAAAATTAGACAAAATGCACAGCGCACTATGCTGCTTACACAGTGCTACTGTAATTCGTAAAATAGCAAGATGATTCCGATAATTGTACAAGAGCGAGATAAATAACAGTGTATCTCCAGATAGTATGTAAGTACCAATCTTCCTGAACCAGTTGGCGTCCTCTGTGCGCTGCTCTACAGCCATGCTAGGCCCTGGGCTGAGCTGTGACACTTTCTGCAGTGCTGTGGTGGTGACAGTAAACAACAAACACTGGCTGGGTGAAAACCAAGCAGCAGCGCACAGCAGAGAAAAATAGAATCGACACTAAAGCTGACGATTTTTTTAAGCAGAGGTGGCAGAGGTAGTGGGGGCGTCTTCCTGGGGGGGGTCCGGGGGTATGTTGAACGACTGTGAGAAGGTCACTTCTGGTGACTTTTTTAAAAGGACATTCTACTCCCAAAATGTATGAAAATTAAATTTTGTTCTTTTCCTTTGGAACTCATCTGTAAATCGAGGACAATTTAATTTTATCTCGATCTCAATGACATCACCAGCCAATTCTACATAAGATTTTTTAGGGGGGGAGACGGGGGATGATTTAGCAGCGCCAGTGCGCATAGGGGAAACAATGCTAATGCATTACCTCAGAGTACTCATATATTGAGGGGAGAAAGATGTTGCTGTAAGTGTGATTGTTGTATATTGTACTCACCCATTTTTAGATATGACAGCAGAATATCCAGATTCGCATGTCTATATAAAGAGGAAATGTTAACAAGCAGAAACAGTAAATCAACCACAACTGAAACGCTGTAGAAATGGGCAGAAGGTATTCTAACGGTTAAGAGCGTTGGGCCAGTAACTAAAAGGTCGCTGGTTCGAATCCCCAAGCCGGATTGGTGAAAAAAGTATATCGATGTGCCCTTGAGTAAGGCATTTAACCCTAATTGCTCCTGTAAGTCGTTCTGGATAAGAGCGTTGGCTAAATTACTAAAATGAAATGGAGCATTTAAACACTATTGTATGATGATCATGTTTCACGATATCTCATCAAACTCACCCTATCTCCCCACTGGCCTTTTCTATTGTTGAGAGCACTAGTCGAACCAAACACCTGTAATAGACAAAGACCATGAGGACTCGGGACCTAGTTCCTTTCACCTACTAACACTGTACTGAGAGGCACACATTTCACAGGAGAAATTAAAAGATATAGGTCAGTAGATCATGGAGACACAGTTAAGGTCAGGCCAGACAGGTCAGGGACAAAGTTGTGGAGAAGTACAAATCAGGGTTGGGTTATAAAAAAATATCAGAGACTTTGAACATCCCACGGAGCACAATTAAATACATTATTAAACAATGAAAAGAATATGGCACCACAACATACCTGCCAAGACGAGGCCTCCCACCAAACCTCACGGCCCAACAAGGAGGGCATTAATCAGAGAGGCAACAAAGAGACCAAAGATAACCCTGAATGAGCTGCAAAGCTCCACAGCGGAGATTAGAGTATCTGTCCATAGGACCACTTTAAGCCATACATTCCACAGAGCTGGACTTTACGGAAGAGTGGCCAGAAAAAAAGCCAATGCTTAAAGAAAAAAATAAGCAAACACATTTGGTGTTTTGGCAAAAGGCACATGGGAGACTCTCGAAACATATGGAAGAAGGTACTCTGGTCAGATGAGACTAAAATTGAGCTTTGGGCCATCAAGGAAAACGCTATATCTGGCGCAAACCCAACACCTCTCGTCACCCCGAGAACACCATGCTGTGAGGATGTTTTTCATCAGCAGGGACTGGGAAACTGGTCAAAATCGAAGGAATGATGGATGGCGCTAAATACAGGGAAATTATTGAGGGAAACTTGTTTCAGTGTCACGCCCTGACCTTAGATTCTCTGTTTTTCTATATATTTTGGTTAGGTCAGGCTGTGACTAGGGTGGGTACTCTAGTTTTTGTCATCTAGGGATTTTGTATGTCCATGTTGGCCTGATATGGTTCCCAATCAGAGACAGCTGTTTATCGTTGTCTCTGATTGGGGATCATATTTAAGTAGCCATTTTCCCCATTGTTAATTGTGGGATCTTGTCTATGTTTAGTTGCCTGTCAGCACTAGTTTGTATAGCGTCACATTTCGTTCGTTGATTTTGTTGTTTTTGTTCATTCATTAAAAAGAGAATGTAGGCATACCACGCTGCGCCTTGGTTCGATCCTTCCAAAGATTTGAGACTGGGACGAAGGTTCACCTTCCAGCAGGACAATGACCCTAAGCATACTGCTAAAGCAACACTTGAGTGGTTTAAGGGGAAACATTTAAATGTCTTGCCTAGTCAAAGCCCAGACCTAAATCCAATTGAGATTCTGTGGTATGACTTAAAGATTGCTGTATACCAGCGGAACCCATCCAACTTGAAGGAGCTGCAGCAGTTTTGCCTTGAAGAATGGACAAAACATTCCAGATAGATGTGCCAAACTTATAGACATATCCCAAGAGACTTGCAGCTGTAATTCCTGCAAAAGGTGGCTCTATAAAGTATTGACTTTGGGGGGGTGTGAATAGTTAGCACGTTCAAGTTCTGTTTTTTTGTGTTATTTCTTGTATGTTTCACAAAAACATATTTTGCATCTTCAAAGTGGTAGGCATGTTATGTAAATCAAATGATACAAACCTCCCAAAAAATAAATTTTAATTCCAGGTTGTAAGGCAACTAAATAGGAAAAATGCCAAGGGGGTGAATACTTTCACAAGACACTGTATGTGTTACAGATGACCATTCACATAGTGTTCCTGATCTCGCTGGACAAGAGTTCACTGATGTTGTTTGTGTGCGTTAGTAACTGACCTGAGAGCAGTGAGAACCTGAGCTTCATCTTTTGAGTGTTCACACAAACTCTCCAGAGCCTTCATGGCTGTGTCTTGTTGCTCATTCTGGAAGGAAAGGAAACAAAGGATGACAATGAGGACGATGGGTATTTTCTCCTTCAACAATTCAAGAGCTTGGGACTGTCTGCAAAAAGATGATTCTGAGGTAATTGGCTTTAAAGTTCCAAACCCTCAATGGTTTGAATGATGTCAGCAACTTTTATATTTTATTCTTTAAAACATGAATGGGGGTATTTACTATATGGCTAGAGAACCCTGAAAAGAACAAGGCTATGTCAATAACTACATGTTGTCAAAAATGCAGATAGAACCTTTTGGTCCCAAGCTCTCGAATTGTCATCATCCTCATTATCAGTCCTAGAGGTAGGTCAGTAATGGGGACCCACCTCCAGAGCGATCTGAGCAGCAAAACTGAGGAGGTTGGAGGCAGCATTCTCAGCCACTAGCAGTCTGTCCTCACTGGTCAAAGGACCTTGGGCCAGAACCGCGATGGCCTTCACTGCCTCTGCAGCTGACAGAAACAGGGCTTCAGACTGAGAGGCACAGAAGGCCTGAATACATGTAGTCCATCCTAAAACTCACCACACTCATGTAATATGCTGTTACCTTTCTCCACATTGTTCTCCAGGACAGCAATCTTGTAAACACTGAACTGAGTGAAGATGCTGTTTGGATCACATCTCTCTGCCTCCTTTATTGCTTCTTTGGCCTGACACACACACACACATACACACACACACACACACAGGAATGCACAAGGGACACACAAAGATTACTATACAGTAATAATTACAAAATGCTGTGTGAAGTCTGTTGTCACACTATTGAGTCACCTTGTCCAGCTGCTCTAGTTGCAGTAAGCAGGAAGCTCTGTTCCTCTGAAGCTTGGCCAGGTTGGGCTCCATCTGGCCAGCCTTGTAGAAACTCAAGGAGTAGTTATACCACTGCAGAGCCTCTGAGAAGTTCTTAGTCTGGAACAGGAAAATGACTCACATCCCAACACATACAGACACTCTAGACAGAGCAATGTACTGTCAGAGCAATGTACTTATGTATGACAGAGCAATGTACTTATTTTCAGCAGACACTCTAGACACAAACTGTTACAGACCTATATCTATTCTACCCTGCCTTTCTAAGGTCTTTGAAAGCCAAGTTAACAAACAGATCACCGACCATTTTGAATCCCACCGTACCTTCTCCGCTATGCAATCTGGTTTCCGAACTGGTCATGAGTGCACCTCAGCCACGCTCAAGGTCCTAAACGATGTCATAACCGCCATCGATAAAAGACAATACTGTGCTGCCGTATTCATTAACCTGGCCAAGGCTTTCGACTCTCTCAATCACCACATTCTCATCGGCAGACTCAACAGCCTTGGTTTCTCAAACGACTGCCTCGCCTGGTTCACCAACTACTTCTCAGACAGAGTTCAGTGTGTCAAATCGGAGGGCCTGTTGTACGGACCTCTGGCAGTCTCTATGGGGGTACCACAGGGTTCAATTCTAGTGCTGACTCTTTTCTCTGTATACATCAATGATGTCGCTCTTGCTGCTGGTGATTCTCTGATCCACCTCTGCGCAGACGACACCATTCTGTATACTTCTGGCCCTTCTTTGGACACTGTGTTAACTAAGACGAGCTTCAATGCCATTACAACTCTCCTTCATTGGCCTCCAATTGCTCTTAAATGCAAGTAAAACTAAATGCATGCTCTTCAACCGATCGCTGCCCGCACCTGCCCGCCCATCCAGCATTACTACTCTGGATGGTTCTGACTTAGAATTTGTGGACAATTACAAATACCTAGGTGTCTGGTTAGACTGTAAACTATCCTTCCAGACTCACATTAAGCATCTCCAATCCAAAATCAAATCTTGATTAGGTTTCCTATTTCGCAACAAAGCATCTTTCACTCATGCAGCCAAACATACCCTCGTAAAACTGACTATCCTACCAATCCTTGACTTCGGCGATGTCATTTATAAAATAGCCTCCAACACTATTCTCAGCAAATTGGATGCAGTCTATCACAGTGCCATCCGTTTTGTCACCAAAGCCCCATATACTGCCCACCACTGCGACCTGTATGCTCTCGTTGGCTGGCCCTCGCTTCATATTCGTCGCCAAACCCACTGGCTCCAGGTCATCTATAAGTCTTTGTTGGGAAAGCGCCGCCTTATTTCAGCTCACTGGTCACCATAGCAGCACCCACCCGTAGCACGTGCTCCAGCAGGTATATTACACTGGTCACCCCCAAAGCCTATTCATCCTTTGTCCGCCTTTCCTTCCAGTTCTCTGCTGCCAATGACTGGAACGAACTGCAAAAATCACTGAAGCTGGAGACTCATATCTCCCTCACTAACTTTAAGCATCAGCTGTCAGAGCAGCTCACAGATCACTGCATCTGTACATAGCCCATCTGTAAATAGCCCATCCAACTACCTCATCCCCATATTGTTATTTATTTATTTTTTGCTCCTTTGCACCCCAGTATCTTTACTTGCACATTCATCTTCTGCAAATCTATCACTCCAGTGTTTAATTGCTATATTGTAATTACTTCGCCACTATGGCCTATTTATTGCCTTACCTCCCTTATCTTACCTCATTTGCACACACTGTATATAGATTTTTATTTTTATTGACTGTACGTTTGTTTATTCCATGTGTAACTCTGTGTTGTTGTTTGTGTCGCACTGCTTTGCTTTATCTTGGCCAGGTCGCAGTTGTAAATGAGAACTTGTTCTCAACTGGCCTACCTGGTTAATTAAATAAGGTGAAATTAAAAAATTAAATAAAAAGCTCTACTGTACCTCAAAGTTCTTGGAGGCTTTGTCCCAGAGCAGGAGATGTAAACAGGTGAGAGTCTGAGGAGACAGCTGTTTACCAGTGTAGTGGCCTGAAAGAGGAAATATCAGCAATCTTACAACTGCATTATCATTTCACTGCATCAACACCACCACCATCATCCCCACCACCGTAGTACCTGTGATGATGTACACCACCACCACCACTGTAGTACCTGTGATGATGTCCACCACCACCATCACCACCACTGTTGTACCTGTGATGATGTCCACCACCACCATCACCACCACTGTTGTACCTGTGATGATGTCCACCACCACCACCACTGTTGTACCTGTGATGATGTCCACCACCACCACTGTAGTACCTGTGATGATGTCCACCACCACCACTGTAGTACCTGTGATGATGTCCTCTATTTTCTGTTTTCCCAGAAGCTCCTTGCCTCTCTGCAGCAGCAGCTCAATGTGCAGGACCAGGGCACTGCCCAGTTCAGGGGACGACTCAAAGTGCTGGCACACCCTCTTCAGGTAGTCAAAGGCCAATGTCTCTCTGGGAACACATATCAACAGAACACACAGCGCATATCAATGCAATATATCAATACAATGTTGTATTTCAATGGAAACATGAAAATATTTACATTTTAAAATATTGACATTATTACTTTATCTAAAAACGTCTGGAATGAATACAATGGTACAAGTGGATATCTGATTTGCAATTTGTTAAGATGATCAGTGTGTCTACCTGTCTTCAGCCATGAGTAGTTTCACTGTGCTTAGACACACTTCCAGAGGAACCTCTGACTCCAGCAGCTCTGTCACTCCTGAATGGAGACAGCAAGATTAAATGGCAATGCATTATACAGTACTGTAAACGGAGGACTTGGGAGTCCTTAAAACTCCCACTCAAGCCATTCAAAAAAGCAGAGAGAGAAACAGGGTAATGTCCTACTCACCAGCTCTTACGTGGTCATCCTGAGCCCCACATCTCAGTAGAATTCTGATCTTCAGGTAGAGCCCAGAGGGATGCACACTTTCCTGTCAAATTGCTGAGTTTTAATTGAAAACTAAATAATCTTGCTTAATATTAGAAAGTATCAAGAAGAGTGATGGGGGGAGGTTACCTTATTGGCTAAGTTCACAGCATTGAGTGCCTTCTCCTGAAACTGCTGACAGTCCCACTTTAGATAGACAGTGGCAAGGAGCCTCAGGACCTTGGCCTAAATAAGAACGTTCAGCAATTTACTCTACTGTAATTAAAAACAAATCAAAACATTGGAGCTTTTGGCGTTTCTAACAACCAGGAAGTACTAGTGAAAAAACTGAAGAGACTATGGTATGTATAAACTGCACTACTCCCTTACTTGCACTTCAGCGCCAGGGGAGTATTTTATATTCATCTTCCCTATGTCATAACTCTGGCTGGAAAAGACAACAGTGTAGATATTCATATACTGCACTTTATCATACACCGTAATTAAAATAACATATTTCAGATGATGAGCTTCTGTAATGCTTCCTTTATGTCAGTTATATAGTATCTTTTGTCAAGCTAAATCAATGCTATTTACCTCAACCAGAATGAACTCTCCTCATACTTTTTCATATTGTAGGAATCCACTCCGAAGTTATAGCACATGAGAGAGAGATAGCCTGTCTTTGGGGGGGAAAGTAGCTGAATATACCTGCCCAAGATTGGGAGAGTTAAAAACAGTGCTTTATCAAAGTAACATCAGAGTTTAGTTTCTTTTTTGTATCCTACCTCTTTGGGGAGCCGCAGTAGCATGTCTTTACAGCGCTGCATGCAGGCCACAGCCTCTTGGTGATTCTCTTGAGCAAGTGCCTGCATCGGAATAAAAACTATCATAAGCTACAAGTACATCAGTGAGGTAAAGCTATATGTGAACAAAAAACAATTTTCTTCATGTGTGAAAATGTCACTTTCAGTTGCCAAATTCACAAGTACAAATTAGCCTAACATTGTTGTATGTGTTAGATGGTGAAACCATCTCTAGCTCACCGACTCAGCTTGGTAAGACAGAACTCGAAGCAGGTCCTTCTCCACATCTCCTTTCGATGTGTTGATGTCTGCCCCTCCATGGCCTCGGGATGTTAGTCGGCTGTACAGTGTCTCCAAGCTCTGGACAAATAATATTATGAACATTTGAATTCAGTGTTATGACAGAAGTTCTAAAAGTTGACCAACTGTCTTAGATACTGTACAGAGTCATAGGGCATAGTTTAACATATTCAAGCTTACTTTGACAGCAAGGCTCAGGAAGTTATCAGCTAGCTGGGGCTTTTTACAGTCTAGCCAAGTTCTTCCTGTCTTGCTGGCCATCTGTAAAGAAAATGTTAATTTTCTTAATGAATTAATTACAGTAACACAGAGGTAGTGGTTTATTTCATGAGCCATTTTACTGACCAGGATCTGTTTGCGCACAGCGCCCTCTGCTGGATTCTCAGGCTCACAGGAGTACAGCAGCCTGCATGCAACATGACGCACTGACACCACAGACAGACCGGGAGGAATGCATCACAGGAGAAAGTCAGTAATGATGATAATGTCATAAATCAGGTATTTCACAGCAAAGTATTAGGCTACCTTTTGCTTTCTGGTGCTCATTTATGGCTGTTCCCACACGTTTGGTGACTGCCCAATTCCACAGCTGAATGGCACTTTCTTCAAGCTAGAGAATATGTTAATTTGAAGTGACAATTAGCAAACTAGCTATTTTTCTGTAGACTAAATTATGTATTGACTAAAACACTAAATGATGTATTGACTAAAACACATGCACATTTCAATGGTTTCATTAGAGAAGAAAAATACTGCTCTAAATTTGGCTGCCAACCTGAGGATCCAGTGGTGTTACTCTTGGGAAGTCTTCACAAAAGAGCTTCTCAATAACCTCATCTGTATTAGCCAGTTGTTTCTGCAGCAGGCGCTCTGTGAGACCTTTAATAAAACATAACTATATTTAATCCCAAAAACCACCATGAAAAAAAGTACATGTTGAGTGACGTGACAGGTTGGCATTGCGCTCGTAGGTCGCCACACACCTTCGACGTCTCATACAATGCCAATACATTTCAAGGAAACTTTTGCGAATTTCAAATGAGGAATTTAACCAATATACCGGTAATTTAGCAATATATTTAAACTTTGCTACATTTTCTGAAGCGTAAACTAAGGCACACTGGAAGGTTAGTCAGCTGGCTAGCTAACTACGTTAGCAGTTAACATTTTATGTCAGAAAAAGTTGCTATAAACTCACATTTCACATTTGAAACAAACATATCCATGTTTCAAGTGAAGAAAAGTGTAACACCTTAAATAGACAAACAATATAACTAAGCTCGCCAGCTAGCGCTCAATTCGGATGCTGATGCGGATAAGTGATTGACAGCTGTGATCTTGGCGTCGCGCGAGCCACTCTCGTGAAGTGACGTCGAGGGGAACAGCCCTTGTTATCCGCGAGCCCCTAGGATGTGCACCGCTGACACCACCCCATTGAGGTTGAACTTCAAATGGTTGAGGTTAGGTATGGGTCAAATCAAATTCAAATCAAATGTTATTTGTCACATGCGGCGTATAAAACAAGTGTAGAATTTACCGTAAAATGCTTATTAGCAAATAGATACAAATAGATGCACATTTAATTGTAACAATAAAAAACACAATCAAATAATAATGAGGCTATATAATGAGTACCGGTACCGAGTCAGTGTACTGGGTTAGGATTTTTTATTTTTTTAACGGATGGGTTGAATATTGCTGTCGTGACACATCGGTCGTAGGACCCATCATCTGTAGCCTAAACAGCTATCAGGATTTTTATTTTGGAAAAGAGACTAATTAAGGTATTATGTACAAATAGGTTTAGTTAAATGATTGATTGAAGTACTATGTACACGTATGTAGGATGAGGTAGGTTATGGTTAAGGGTAGTGTTTAGGGTAGGGACACCCCACTGATCCCAAATAGCACTAACCGATAAGGAACTGAATAGGGATGTGGTGAGCAGCCAAAATTAAGGTGAGCAGAAATAACAATCCAAGTAGATACACAGAGTGTACAAAGCATTAGGAACACCTGCTCTTTCCATGACATAGAATGGCCAGGTGAATCCAGGTGAAAGTTTTGATCCCTTATTGATGTCACCTTCAATCAGTGTAAATGAAAGGGAGGAGACAGGTTAAGGAAGGATTTTTAACCCTTGAGACAATTGAGACATGGATTGTGTAGTGTGCCATTCAGAGGGTAAATGGACAAGACAAAATATTTAAGTGCCTTTGAATGGGGTATGGTAGTAGGTGCTAGGCGCACCGGTTTGAGTGTGTCAAGAATTGCAACGCTGCTGGGTTTTCACATCCCCGTGGAACGCTTCCGACAACTTGTAGAGTCCATGCCCTGAGGGCAAAAGGGATGTGTTCGTTGTCCATAGCTTATGCCTGCCCATACTATAATCCCACCGCCACCATGGGGCACTCTGTTCACAACGTTGACATCAGCAAACCGCTCACCCAAACAATGCCATACACGCTGTGGCATTGTGTTTTGTGACAAAACTTCACATTTTTAGAGTGGCCTTTTATTGCCCACAGCACAAGGTGCACCTGTGTATTTGTGTTTATTATGGATCCCTATTAGCTGCTGCCAATGCATCAGCTACTCTTCCTGGGGTCCAGCTAAATTAAGGCAGTTTATACAATTTTAAAAACATTACAATACATTCACAACACACTGTGTGCGCTCAGGCCCCTACTCCACCACTACCACATATCTACAGTACTAAATAAATGTGTATGTGTGTGTGTGTGTGTGTGTCTGTGCATGTGCATGTGCCAATGTTTGTGTTGCTTCACAGTCCGCGCTGTTCCATAATGTGTTTTTTTATCTGTTTTTTAAATTTAATTTTATTGCTTGCATCAGTTACTTGATGTGGAACAGAGTTCCATGTCGTCATGGCTCTATGTAGTGCTGTGTGCCTCCCATAGTCTGTTTTGGACTTGGGAACTGTGAAGAGACCTCATGTGGCATGTCTTCTGCATGAGTGTCCGAGCTCTGTGCCAGTAGTTTAGACAGACAGTGCATTCAACATGTCAATACGTCTCAAAAATAAAAGTAGTGATGAAGTCAATCTCCTCCACTTTCAACCAGGTGAGATTGACATGCATATTATTAACATTAGCTCTCTGTGTACATCCAAGGGCCAGCCGTGCTGCCCTGTGCTGAGCCAATTGCAATTTTCCTTTTTTGTGGCACCTAACCACACGACTGAACAGTAGTCAACGTGTGACAAAACCTGGGCCTGTAGGACCTGCCTTGCTGATAGTATTGTTAAGAAGGCAGAGCATTGCTTTATTATACAGTCGTGGCCAAAGGTTTTGAGAATGACACAAATGTACATTTTCACAAAGGTTGCTGCCTGCGTTTAGATGTTACTATGGAATACTGAAGTATAATTACAAGCATTTCATAAATGTCAAAGGCTTTTGTTGACGATTACATGATGTTCATGCAAAGAGTCAATATTTGCAGTGCTGACCCTTCTTTTTCAAGACCTCTGCAATCCGCCCTGGCATGCTGTCAATTAACTTCTGGGCCACATCCTGACTGATGGCAGCCCATTCTTGCACAATCAATGCTTGGAGTTTGTCAGAATTTGTGGGGTTTTGTTTGTCCACCCGCCTCTTGAGGATTGACCACAAGTTTTGAATGGTATTAAGGTCTGGGGAGTTTCCTGGCCATGGACCCAAAATATTAATGTTTTGTTCCCCGAGCCACTTAGTTATCATACCAAACTGTTCCTGGATGGTTGGGAGAACTTGCTCTCGGAGGATGTGTTGGTACCATTCTTTATACATGGCTGTGTTCTTAGGCAAAATTGTGATCGAGCCCACTCCCTTGGCTGAGAAGCAACCCCACACATGAATGGTCTCAGGATGCTTTACTGTTGGCATGACGCAGGACTGATGATAGCGCTCACCTTGTCTTCTCCGGACAAGTTTTTTTCCGGAGGCCCCAAACAATCGGAAAGGGTATTCATCAGAGAAAATGACTTTACCCCAGTCTTCAGCAGTCCAATCCCTGTACCTTTTGCAGAATATCAGTCTGTCCCTGATGTTTTTCCTGGAGATAATTGGCTTCTTTGCTGCCCTTCTTGACACCAGGCCATCCTCCAGAAGTCTTTGCCTCACTGTGCGTGCAGATGCACTCACACCTGCCTTCTGCCATTCCTGAGTAAGCTCTGTACTGGTGGTGCCCCGATCCCGCAGCTGAATCAACTTTAGGGGATGGTCCTGGCGCTTGCTGGACTTTCTTGGGCGCCCTGAAGCCTTCTTCACAACAATTGAACCACTCTCCTTGAAGTTCTTGATGATCCGATAAATGGTTGATTTAGGTGCAATCTTACTGGCAGCAATATCCTTGCCTGTGAAGCCCTTTTTGTGCAAAGCAATGATGACAGCACGTGTTTCCTTGCAGGTAACCATGGTTGACAGATGAAGAACAATGATTCCAAGCACCACCCTCCTTTTGAAGCTTCCAGTCTGTTATTCAAACTCAATCAGCATGACAGAGTGATCTCCAGCCTTATCCTCGTCAACACTCACACCTGTGTTAACGAGAGAATCACTGACATGATGTCAGCTGGTCCTTTTTTGGGAGTGCTGAAATGCAGTGGTAATGTTTTTGGGGGATTCAGTTCATTTGCATGGCAAAGAGGGACTTTGCAATTAATTGCAATTCATCTGATCACTCTTCATAACATTCTGGAGTATATGCAAATTGCCATCATACAAACTGAGGCAACAGACTTTGAAAATGTATATTTGTGTCATTCTCAAAACGTATGGCCACGACTGTAGACAGACTTCTCCCCATCTCAGCTACTACTACATCAATATGTTTTGACCATGGGTCAAGCAGTTTAGTCATCTCAACTTGCTCAACGTCCACATTATGTATTACAACATTTAGTTGAGGTTTAGGGTTTAGTGAGTGTTTTGATCCAAATACAATGCTTTTAGTTTTCTAAATATTTTTGGCCAACTCATTCCTTACCACCCACTCTGAAACTAACTGCAGCTCTTTGTTGAGTGTTGCAGTAATTTCAGTCACTGTAGTAGCTGACGTGTATAGTGTTGAGTCATTCGCATGCATAGACACTCTGGCTTTACTCAAAGTGTCGTTAGTAAACATTGAAAAAAGCAAGGGGCCTAAACAGTTACTCTGGGGAATTCCTGATTCTAACTGGATTATATTTGAGAGGGGTCCATTAAAGAACACCCTCTGTGTTCTGTTAGACAAGTAACTCTTTACCCACATTATAGCAGGGTGTGTAATACGTTTTTTTTCAGCAGCAGACTGCACTGAAGTCTAACAAGACAGCCCCCACAATCATTTTATCATCAACTTCTCTCAGCCAACAGGTGGCTGGATTATCTTGGCAAAGGAGAAATGCCCACAAACAGGGATGTAAACAAATTTGTGCACAAAAAGTTGGAGAAACAAGGTTTTGTGTGTGTGGAACATTTCTGGGATCTTTTATTTCAACTCATGAAACATGTGACCAACATTTTACATGTTGCGTTTTTGTTCAGTATAATTTGGAAAAGAAAATGGTATGTACAGTGGCAGGTATATTAGGTATGTCGAGAATACAGTGCCTTCCGAAAGTATTCAGACCCCTTGACCTTTTCCACCTTTTGTTACGTCCTCAGCAATCTACACAAAACTCCATAACAGGTTTTTATAAATGTTAGCAAGTGTATAAAAAAAACAGAAATACCTTATTTACATAAGTATTGACACACTTTGCTATGAGACTCTGGAATTGAGCTCTGGTGCATCCTGTTTCCATTGATCATCCTTGAGATGTTTCTACAACTTGATTGGAGTCGGGCCTCCCGAGTGGCGCAGTGGTCTAAGGCACTGCATCGCAGTGCAAGCTGTGCCACTAGACATTCTGGGTTCGAGTCCAGGCTCTGTTGCAGCCGGCCGCGTGTGGGGTGGCACACAGATTGGTGCGGCTGGCTTCTGGGTTAAGTGAGCATTGTGTCAAGAAGCAGTGCGACTTGGTTGGGTTGTGTTTCGGAGGACGCACAGCTCTCGACCTTCACCAGGGTACCAAAAGATATCTGCAGAATAGAAGGTCCCCAAGAACACAGTGCCCTCCATCATTCTTAAATAGAAGAAGTTTGGAACCACTGAGACCACCAAACTGAGCAATCGGGAGAGAAGGGCCTTGGTCAGGGAGGTGACCAAGAACCTGATGGTCACTCTGACAGAGCTCTATAGTTCCTCTGTGGAGATGGGAGATCCTTCCAGAAGGACAACCATTTCTGCAGATCCCCACCAATCAGGCCTTTATGGTAGAGTGGCCAGATGGAAGCCACTCAGTAAAAGGCAGCCCACTTGGAGTTTGCCAAAATGCACCTAAAGAGTCTGAGAAACAAGATTCTCTGGTCTGATGAAACCAAGATTGAACTCTTTGGCCTGAATGCCAAGTGTCACATCTGGAGGAAACGTGGCACCCTCCCTACAGTGAAGCTACAGTGGCAGCATCATGCTGTGGGGATGTTTTTCACCGGCAGGGGCTTGGAGACGAGTCAGGATCGAGGCAAAGATTAACGGACCAAAGTACAGAGAGATAGTTGATGAAAACCTGCTCCAGAGCGCTCAGGACCTGACTGGGTCGAAGGTTCACCTTCCAACGGGACAACGACCCTAAGCATACAGCCAAGACAACGCAGGAGTGGCTTCGGGACAAGTCTCTGAATGAGTGGCCCGGACTTGAACCCGATCTAACATCTCTGGAGAGACCTGAAAATAGCTGTGCAGCAACACTCCCCATCCAACCTGACAGAGTTTGAGAGGATCTGCACAGAAGAATGTGAGAATCTCCCCAAATACAGGTGTGCCAAGCTTGTAGCGTCATACCCAAGAAGACAAAGTACTGAGTAAAGGGTCTGAATACTTATGTAAATGTGATATCTCAGTTTTTTTAAAATATAAATTAGCAAACATTTTTAAAACCTGTTTTTGCTTGGTCATTATGGGGTATTGTGTGTAGATTGATTAGGGAAAATATCTATTTAATCAATTTAAGAATAAGGCTGTAACATAACAAAATGTGGAAAAAGTCAAGGGGTCTGAATACTTTCCGAAGTCAAGGTGCAGGGCTGAGTACTGGGCAGGTAGCTGGCTAGTGATGGCTGATTAACAGTCTGATGGCCTTGGTCCAGTTTTTCAAAAGTTATCTATCTGGATTAAGCCTATCAGATAGGATTAAATGCATAGAAATAGAATGAATAGAATGGGAGTCCCCATTCAAGTCAATGATTCGTCCATTCTTTTCATTCTATTTCTACGCATTTAATCCTATCCAATAGGCAAAATCCAAATCGATAACTTTTGTAAAACTTGGCTCTGGTGATAGCTGTTTCTCAGTCTATCGGTCCTGGCTCTGATGCACCTGTACTGTCTCTGTCTGCCATATGGTAGAAGAGTGAACAGTCAGCGACTTGGGTGAACAGTCAGCGACATGATTTTCTTGACCTTCCTTTGACATCAAGTGCTGTTAATGTCCTGGAGGGCAGGCAACCAGGGCCAGATGAATGCAGGGGTTTACGGGGGCTGAAGCCCCTGGGCCCAGGCCCGAGGGGGTCCCAAGAGGACCCCGCCCCCCCCAAAAAAAAAGTGTTTTTAAAATATACTGTGTACAGTCGTGGCCAAAAGTTTTGAGAATGACACAAGTATACATTTTGACAAAGTCTGCTGCCTCAGTTTGTATGATGGCAATTTGGATATACTTCAGAATGTTATGAAGAGTGATCAGATGAATTGCAATTCATTGCAAAGTCCCTCTTTGCCATGCAAATGAACTGAATCCCCCCAAAAAACATTTCCACTGCATTTCAGCCCTGCCACAAAAGGTCCAGCTGACATCATGTCAGTGATTCTCTCGTTAACGCAGGTGTGAGTGTTGACGAGGACAAGGCTGGAGATCACTCTGTCATGCTGATTGAGTTCGAATAACAGACTGGAAGCTTCAAAAGGAGGGTGGTGCTTGGAATCATTGTTCTTCCTCTGTAAACCATGGTTGACTGTAAGGAAACACATGCCGTCATCATTGCTTTGGGCTTCACAGGCAAGGATATTGCTGCCAGTAAGATTGCACCTAAATCAACCATTTATCGGATCGTCAAGAACTTCAAGGAGAGCGGTTCAATTGTTGTGAAGAAGGCTTCAGGGCGCCCAAGGAAGTCCAGCAAGCGCCAGGACCATCTCCTAAAGTTGATTCAGCTGCGGGATCGGGGCACCACCAGTACAGAGCTTGCACAGGAATGGCAGCAGGCAGGTGTGAGTGCATCTGCACGCACAGTGAGGCGAAGACTTTTGGAGGATGGCCTGGTGTCAAGAAGGGCAGCAAAGAAGCTACTTCTCTCCAGGAAAAACATCAGGGACAGACTGATATTCTGCAAAAGGTACAGGGATTGGACTGCTGAAGACTGGGGTAAAGTAATTTTCTCTAATGAATCCCCTTTCCGATAGTTTGGGGCATCCGGAAAAGAGCTTGTCTGGAGAAGACAAGGTGAGCGCTACCATCAGTCCTGTGTTATGCCAACAGTAAAGCATCCTGAGACCATTCATGTGTGGGGTTGCTTCTCAGCCAAGGGAGTGGGCTCACTCACAATTTTGCCTAAGAACACAGCCATGAATAAAGAATGGTACCAACACATCCTCTGAGAGCAACTTCTCCCAACCATCCAGGAACAGTTTGGTGACGAACAACGCCTTTTCCAGCATGATGGAGCACCTTGCCATAAGGCAAAAGTGGTAACTAAGTGGCTCGGGGAACAAAACATCAATATTTTGGGTCCATGGCCAGGAAACTCCCCAGACCTTAATACCATGTAAAACTTGCGGTCAATCCTCAAGAGGCGGGGGGACAAACAAAACCCCACAAATTCTGACAAACTACAAGCATTGATTATGCAAGAATGGGCTGCCATCAGTCAGAATGTGGCCCAGAAGATAATTGACAGCATGCCAGGGGGGATTGCAGAGGTCTTGAAAAAGACTCTTTGCATCAACTTCATGTAATTGTCAACAAAAGCCTTTGACACTTATGAAATGCTTGTAATTATACTTCAGTATTCCATAGTAACATCTGACAAAAATATCTAAAGACACTGAAGCAGCAAACTTTGTGAAAATTAATATTTGTGTCATTCTCAAAACCTTTGGCCACGACTGTATACAGTATATATTGTACATGTAGTATATATTTAGTATTTTTTTTACTGCAACTGCCAGCCACAGGAGGACTCAGGAGTCCACTCTCAATGAGTGTAGACTGCCTGCTGCTGCCTGCTGCCACTCTGCTTATCATCAGATGGGGAGAGGAGGTAGGGGCCCACCTGGGTAACTGGAGGGCCCTGCCTTTATTAGGTAACTGATTAAAAAAAAAAATTAAAATGTAAACTGCATAATAAGCAAATGTGACTACTAGTCAATTATGTGAGTCAGGGCTGGAAGCCAAGAGGCAACAAATATTAAAATAGATATTGCATATTTTTTTTACATGGTTTAAAAATAAAATAAACAACCACAGTAGCCTTCTCTCACTGTTCAAAATACACCAGAGTTCATAATTTATCCACAGAGGATCAATAGTGTATAAAAAATTACTGTGGATTGTGATTTCTTAATTCAGCACTGCAGGCAGCGTTTCCCCGGTGATGCGTTGGGCTGTCCGCACCACCCTCTAGAGAGCCATGCAGTTGAGGGCGGTGCAGTTTCCATACCAGGTGGTGATGTAACCCATCAAAATGCTCTTAATGGCGCATCTGTAGAAGTTTGTGAGGGTCTTACGGGCCTGCCACATTTTTTCAGCTGCCTGAGGTTGAAGAGACACTGTTGTGCCTTCTTCACCACTGTGTTGTTGTGGTGGAACCATTTATGGTCCTCAGTGATGTGCACGTCAAGGAGCTTTTGACCCTCTCCACTGAAACCCCGTCAATGTGGATGGGGGTGTGCTCCCTCTTTTGTCTCTTGGCGCTCCTTGTTTTTTTTTACGTTGAGGGAGAGCTTATTCTCCCGGTACTAATCCGTCAGGGCACTAACCTCCTACCTGTAGGCTGTCTCATTGTTCTTTGTAATCAGGCCTACCACTGTCGTGTTGTCAGCAACATAACCATGGGTGAATAGGGAGTACAGGAGGGGGCCGAGCACACACCCCTGTGGAGCCCCCGTGTTGCGGATCAGCGTGGTGGAGATGTTGTTGCCTACCCTCATCACCTGGGGTCGGCCCCTTAGGAAGTCTAGGACCCAGTTGCACAGGGATGAGTTCAGACACAGGGCCCTGAGCTTAGTGACAAGCTTGTATGGCACTATGGTATTGAAAGCAGAGCTGTAGTCATTGAACAGCATTCTCACATAGGTATCCCTCTTGTCCAGGTGGGATAGGGCAGTGTGCAGTGCAATGGTGATTGCGTCATCCGTGGATCTGTTGGGGCAGTATGCACATTTTTGTGGGTCTAGGGTGTTGGGCAAGGTGCAGGTTTGAGGTTTTATTTATTCGCACCGAAGAAAATAAGTGAAAGACAAAACAGTACAGATAAAAAACAACTGATAAAAACGGTGTGCAGGTGAAGTTGGAAGCTCAAAAGGGCTTATATGAAAACCACAGCACAAATATAAGTATTAAAAAAGTTTGTTCAATCAGTTAAAAAAAACATATTAATTATAATTGTGCATGATATACTCGGTATGCAAGAAAAAACTACATGGAGGGGATTATTGGGTAGTTTGGTTTATCAGGCTCACCCCAAGTCTTGACTTGAAGTTATTGAGGGATGATGAGGTTTTGGCAATGTGAAGATAAGAATTCCAGAGTATGGTACCTCTGTATCTGATAGAGAATTTGACTATGTGGGGATATAGATGTTATATAGATGGATTTCAGAATTAACCTGGAAGAATCAATTGAAGGGTTTAGGTAAACTTTCTGGGAGGTATGAGTATTTGTAGATGACAGTGCATAATTGGCATACATTAATGTCGTAAATAGACAAGATATTGAGTTTCTTAAACCAAGGTGCAGATGTACCCAGGTAATTAGAGGAGGTGGCTAGTCTTGCACATTTATTTTGTATGATGAGTCATTTGTGTAGGTAGGAGGCATATGTACTAGCACAGATAATATCACAGTAAATGAGATATGGGTAAGCAGAGTTAGGAAGCAATCATGATGAACCAAACCACTAATCTTGATGATGATACCAACATAATTAATCACTTTACTGCAGTCAAACTGAATAAGATCTTTCCAGGATAGCTTTTCATCAATTAGAATTCAGAGGAATCTAGTGGATTTCACTTGTCCATTTCATTTCCACCAATTGAGATTCTGGCTATTTATTTTTATTTTTTTGAATATTTTGTATTCTTACTAGAGAATACAATAAAGTTGGATTTTTTTTTTACTTTTAAAAATAATTTGTTTATCTGGAATCAATTGGAAAATTTGGCCATACCTGAGTTGGCTTCAGAAATGAGTCAATCAAAATTATTGTGTGATAAAATCAAATTGCTATCATCAGCAAAGAGAATGGGAAGTATGGTAGAAGACACAGCAGCAAGGTCATTGATATACTGTAGATTAGGAATAACAAAGTGATATGGTCATTGACTAGCCTCTCAAAGCACTTCATGATTACAGAGGTGAGTGCTACGGGACCATAGTCATTTAGTTCAGTTACCTTAGCTTGTTTGGGTACAGGAACAATGGTGGACATCTTGACGCACATAGGGACAACATACTGGGATATTGAGAGGTGGAATATGTCCATACATTCCATCCAGCTGGTCTACGCATGCACTAAGGATGAAGATCGAGATAGAGATACCGTACCGGCCGGCAGCCTTGCAAGTGTTAAAACGCTTAAAAATTCTACTTATGTCAACAACCAAGATCGGGAGCCCAAATCTCTAGTTTATCGTTTTGCTTGAATCTCAAATTGTCAGTTAGGCTGAATTAACTTTTTCTATGATTGATTTTTTTTTACTAAACTATTTTATAAATGAAATAAAATGTAAACGTTTTAGAGCTAAAAAATCAAATCAACTGTTCTTTCTCATTTCCAATGAAAACTTTTGGTGCAATTCTATTTTACACCCACAAGATGGTGTCTGATACTGGAGCAATTAATAGCCTGTCAACGTATCCTGTGTATACTCTGATCCATAATACAGTATATTGAGAGCACTATGTAGGGTAATAAAGATGTAATGAGGATAATAAACTCTTAACAATTGATTTTCATATAATAGTCTTGACATAGCCTACATAAAATGCAATTACCGATAAAGCCTAATCCCAGACAAGACTACAACAGGTAAAAGTTCCATATTAATCAGAGATGATTGTTGGATGATGCGATGTAAACATCAATCAAAACAAACTGAACATAACTGCAGGACCAAGACATTATGTAGCGCACTGCATACGTCAGAAGATTTTTCAGCCTCCTGTATCATCGTATGCGAGAGATCTTTTGAATAGGGGGTATCGTTTACATTCTATATCCATCATCGTCCTTTGGTCACCGGCGGTCAGGGCCTCACTGAAGAAAGTCTTTGTTGCTGCTACCACTCCTTTTACTAAGACTTTATTGTTGGGTCAAATGAAAGACGGCAAGCTGCGTGTGTAGAACTGGCCAGGCCCTCTTATTGTGTTTCGTCGGCTACAACAGATTCTAAAATAAAACGTCTTAAAACCTCACCTCTTTCAGCACTCCGCTTCCAGCAATTGTTCCTGCCTGAGTCTTATCTAGCTTCCCTCCCAATCCAAGGAGAATGTGCCCTCACTGCCCTGCTCTCTGAAGACTCACTCTATCATATGAGTGAAAGCACTATACATAAATTGCAGGCATGCTAGGTGGAACACGACAGGCACATGACCAGTCACAAACTGATGTCTCGTGCTCAGGATGTTGAAACAAAAGGTAAATGGTGTGATAAAGATTGTTTCATCATATTATGAAGTCAGTTACTTACAAAGTGTATATCCTGCCCTCATTCCGTCTTCATTCTTTACAGTCAGTGAGATGTCGCTGTTTAGGCCTCCTCGGCACTGAGTTGATTTCTCAGGTATTCTTTCAACCTTTTTTTATTGACACATTTAAAAACGAAAAAGTAAACAAAAGTTACTTCAGGCCAGGGTATTCATCTCATCAATTCTTGATGAATGATTGACTTCATGTGTGTCAGTAAAAGTGATTTATCATGCATTTCTGGGCATATTATTCACCTTCAATAATCTGGTGTCAGGTTTATGATGAATTCCTCGTATCTAGTTAAGTCATCATGGTTTATGATGTGCAGAATGAATCGCACACACTTGCACAGACTACAAGTCGAGCTTGATCAATTATTTCCCATGTTCTCAAGAAGAATGATGTGGAAGAATGGTGTTCTGCACAGACCGCAGAGTGAGTAGTGGGCCTCACCTATCAGTTGTCCAGGTCTGCGGTACTGTGCTGGTGCTCAACTAAGAATGGTAGGTCATGCAGGTCTTGCATTGTGATGGACAGAAAGGTGAGGCAGGATATTCTTATTTACAGTACCTGACACAGAGAGCTGCCAATATAATTTGTTGAAGGAAAACAGTCGGCTGCACATCCACACACCATGGGGTGCTGCTTGGGAACAGTGGACTCACGCCACGCACAGAGGATTATTTACATTTGATATAAAAAGCTGTATATCCTGTTTCCAAAGTTAAAAATAAATCCAACAAATATTTATTCTAAGAATTCGAACCGATATTTCCCCTTTGAAAAACCCCACCTCATGCTGGTTTCCCCAGACCAGATCATCTCTATTTTTAGACACTAGGTTTACTATTTTTAATTGATCAAGGTCAAGTAGGCTGTTTTGCATTCTCTTCGTGCAACGTTGTGACTTGTATTGGGCAATGAAGGGCTGTGCAAATAGTTGAATTGTGAAACAGTGAATTCAAGAATTGAAATGTAGTATAATGCTGATGTTGCACTAAATGGGTAAATTATGTTTGACTGATTAATTTAAAATATTTTTTTTCCTGTCAGTGAAGTCTTGGGAAAAAAAATTCAAGTAATTAAAAACCTTAAGCGATAAAACTGTTTGATGTAGCAAAGATGGTGCCAATACCGTCATCAATACATATGAAATATAATGTAGGCTATTTGCATGTCATATTAGTGAAATTAAAATGCAGAAAGTGTTTCTAGAACTGAAAACTGTCACAGCAGTTTGTCCCGAACAAGTGACGTTGCATACTTCCTTTGTTTTTCAGTATAAAGACACAAACGGCCATGCACTGCAAGCAGTGCTGAGTACGAGTACCGATGCGGATGAGACATTCTTTCAGACAGTTGCGCATTAATTAGTCTGCACTACGTTGTTCAGAGGATGTATGGTTGATTTTTCTCTGTGTTTTGTCTATTTAAAATTTGGAGCTTTTTGTTATCGTGTACAGAATATTTTAGGAATCGGGCACTTTGTGGCAACGCTTGTTCAAATTCAATCTAATCAGTTCCAAGGAAGGAGGGATACTGTCGCGCTGGTCGCACCTGCCCTCGGGGACTGCTCTCATCTGTCTCTTCAACTGGAACCAAAACTGCGCTGGGGAGCTGTCCTGCAAAACAAGCTATGGGATACAAGGAAAACTGCTGAGTTTCTTACATTTTGATCTAAGGATTGTTGGGATTAAAAACGAAAGGGAATTTGTCACTTTTGGACTATTAGCCCTAGCTGCGAATTTTCTCCGTTTTCATCCTCAGCCAACACTTTTGGCTCTTCCTTGGGATTGATTTTATTGAAGTAGGGCTATCATCTGTGGTCGACAGAATGGCCCCGCTCGACTGCGCGAAACTGTCAATTCTCCTTCATTTGATCACATATATCACCGGTAAGAATTATTCCATATTTATCCAGAGATGGTTTATCCAAAAGTATTATTTGGTTATGCGAGCTGGACCTCAGTATAATTTCGTTACTTAATGCCACCACATTTGATGATTTATTACCCTGTCAAATATGAATAATTGAAGATTGATTTTCACGTTTAGTCTGTCATTTTGCTGGTATGCAGCCTATTAATAAGTATATTGTATTTTTTTATTCAAGAGTTTGAAGACACAAACTCATTTTGTTTTGGAATGGACACATTACGACATAGGTTTATGAGGTGATCATTATCAAGGATAATCCTGTTTCAATCATGACCATATCACACAATCCAACTAAGTTAAATTGAAAATGCCCCTGTTCTTTCTTGGAATTACAATTCCATGTCGTTGAAATGCAGTTTTTATGGTAATTGAAGTTAATTTAAAGGTTGAGGTTCTGCCAATTAGGAATCCATACAGGTATGGACATTGCAGTTCATCTTGTCACCAGTAGATGTCACTTTCAATTGAAGTGAGGATTTAGCCTAATTGAGTACCGGCTACTGTGGTGTTTTACCTTAGTGAGTTTATGACCTATACCCATGACTTTATTATCACCTATACCTTTCACCTATTACCTCATTAGTTGACTGTTTGTTCTCAGTTAATCTCAAATGAGTTCATTCAGATTGGTCGTTTTTGTGTAAAATGTACTGGATATTGGTGAAATTATGTCTGATGTGTTACAGAAAATTCGGCCCCTGGAGGAGGAGAAATCAATTTGAAAACAAAACCAGTGTTTCAGTTATGGTGAAAATATGTGTTCTAGCATTGTTATCATGTGGATCTCCTGAGTCAAAGGTTGTTCAACATCTTGAGAATAGAATGTATGTTTCACAAAGCAAGCCACATTGTTATAACTTGGCAGCCCCAGGATCTTGATGCCTCTCCACGTAAACAAAATGGAGCAGAAAAGGTGGATGTTTCTCTAGATTGTGTCTTTCCCGGTGTGCTACACAGATATGTCTTCCTCCCTGTGTCCAAATAAACATGACATCCAAGCAGAGGAAATACTGCCCCCATCTATCTCCTCCATCCCCTGCTACTTTTTTAGTGTCTAGCTTTGTCTACAATGTTTCCAAATAGATTTCCTTCACTGTCCACAAGCGGAGCGTGGGAAAGACACAAGGAGGAAGCGGATGGAGGGGCAGGAGGCACCCTGGTATTGTTCTGGCCAGTAGAAGTCACGGAAACGTGACACGCTACCTGAGAAAATATTCCTTCCCGGAGCTCCTTACGCTCACAGGACAATGGGGAGGAGGAAAGACAATGGGGAGGAGGAAAGGAAGACCATTTCTGCATGGTGATTGGCTGTATGGTAGGGCCATTAATAATAAATGGGGTCTAAAGACAGGGATGAGGAGAGTTTTGGTCAGATGGACAGGTACATTACCACAGAGATGGGGGTGGGGTCCACTACAAATAATCTGGAATAAACCCAACTAACCCAATTTATTGTGCTGGTGATGTGACTTTGTTTAGTATTGGAAGTCATTGAGATTGTTGGTGGATTTGTAAGGCACTGCTAGAGATAAGTGACATAAGAGGCGTTGATTATAGATGCTTGAAATTGGTAAATCCTCTTTCCTATCGCCAAAAGCGAGCACTAATATTAATATATTGTATTTGTTACCCAACTCTCTCCAGATCAAAGCGGACCCTTATTAGGCCTTACCTGTCAACCCCATTTACCATTACATACCTGTCAACCCCATTTAACCATTGCATACCTGTCAACCCCATTTAACCATTGCATACCTGTCAACCCCATTTAACCATTACATACCTGTCAACCCCATTTAACCATTACATACCTGTCAACCCCATTTACCATTACATACCTGTCAACCCCATTTAACCATTGCATACCTGTCAACCCCATTTAACCATTGCATACCTGTCAACCCCATTTAACCATTACATACCTGTCAACCCCATTTAACCATTGCATTCCTGTCAACCCCATTTAACCATTGCATTCCTGTCTAACCCATTTAACTGTTACATTCCTTATGACTCGTTCAATGATAGAGAGGTCAAGTAAAAATGATTAGCACATATTCTACTCTAAGTGGTATGTGTGACTGCTTTTGATTTAGCGCAAGGCATGAGTCCAGCGCTTCTCTCCTCCTCGGCCCGCTGGCACTATCTGAAGCCTGATGGCTCTGACAGCCGGAGAGTTCTTTCCTGCAGCATCTCTTTGCTCGGGACCATGAAAACAGATCTTTATTTGATGTAACTGTCTTGTGTTCAGATAATACAAGTTCTCCCTCCACCAGTACAGTGATAGGGTGTGTGCACTACGCAGTAAAGTTGGTCTATTTTGTCTATTACCGTGGCTATTTCTCGTGGGATAATATCATCTCTCTTGGGATTGTTGACTATCATCACATTGACGGGAACAGAACGTTCAGATGGGAACTATCTCAATCACCTTCAGAAATGATGCTTGACACTGCCCATCTGCTGGAAGGTCAGACCCAGAGCAGGGTTGTGGTTGGGAAACTACAACAGATTCAGATGAGTCAGGGAGTTTATGGCATGGTTTTGACACCCACGCCACAGTTAATGGAGACCTAGAGGACAGTAGGGTTCCGCTGACCATAAGTCATTGACTGAATCACACAAAATTAGATGAGGGAAGGGGAAGTGGTGAGAAAACTCTTCAAACCAAAATGGGATCTAAGTTTCTTCCTTTTCAGCCACAAAACCACAAATCCTAAACAAAATCAAAGTCTTTGCCGATCCAGTTCAGCCGCTTAGTTAAAGGGAATAACTGAGACGATCAAATGTAACATTATCCAACCGTGCACTTCATTGGCCTCACATCTCCCTTAACTTTGTTTCCAATTCAAACAACCTGTCCCAAAAGTCAGCCCATAGTGTCAAATGGAAACTCAATGGTCCCGTGTGCCTTTTGAAGCTGTTTCTCTGGGTTAAGGAGTATGATGTTCCAGTTAAGTAGATTTTTTAAATATTTTTTCTCCCCTCTGTGGGCACTTGAGATGGCCAATGGGAGTGATAGGGAGAGGTCATCTAAGTTCAAAGGGAGCTCATCCCTCACCAACGGTATGTCCGTGTCATGCAGCCTACACACACACACACACACACACACACACACACACACACACACACACACACACACACACATACACATACACATACACACACATCCACACACACACACACCAAGCATCTCTGTTTCTCTCTGACGGGCTAGACTGCTGCCAACATATCCACCAATGTGGTGTTATTCCAAGGTGAAATATTAACTCAGCTGTTGGTGTTGGCAGGTTTCCTTAGCTCTCGTACCTCTCTTGTACATGATGGATTCTTGGATTGGGAGACTTCTAACTGCACAGCAGAAGCACTTCAGTTGAATCTGGACATTTTACATTCAGGGATCAGTTGTTATCGCTGTTATTAACAGTGATGATAGCAGCATCCCCCTCTATAAGACATATATCTTTCTTGCTGAGCCGGCAATATATTTTATATTAACCCCTTCATGTGATTTAAATTTCTTCTGTCCACCAGCCAGTTGTAATCTCACATGTTATGGAACAAGAATCCTCCTGGCTTACACATTGGAAGAGCTCGTAGGAATCTCGTTATACAGGATATTCCTATAGTTAGCCACATTTTATTCTGTATTACCAGGAAAAGCTGACTGGCCACCCATTGTCCTTTATTCTGCCTTTTTAAAGGAGATGCAGGGACATTCTGTCTCCAAGAGGTAGTCTACGGGCTAATAAAAAAATAACTCTCTTTTACTGTTGTCTTAACCATACTGTTGACAAAGTGCAGTGATTTCTGAAGGACCCATATTGTTGACAAAGTGCAGTGGTTTCTGAAGGACCCGTATTGTTGACAAAGTGCAGTGATTTCTGAAGGACCCATATTTTTGTCAAAGTGCAGTGATTTCTGAAGGACCCATATTGTTGACAAAGTGCAGTGGTTTCTGAAGGACCCATATTGTTGACAAAGTGCAGTGGTTTCTGAAGGACCCGTATTGTTGACAAAGTGCAGTGATTTCTGAAGGACCCATATTTTTGTCAAAGTGCAGTGGTTTCTGAAGGACCCGTATTGTTGACAAAGTGCAGTGATTTCTGAAGGACCCATATTTTTGTCAAAGTGCAGTGATTTCTGAAGGACCCATATTGTTGACAAAGTGCAGTGATTTCTGAAAGACCCGTATTGTTGACAAAGTGCAGTGATTTCTGAAGGACCCATATTGTTGACAAAGTGCAGTGATTTCTGAAAGACCCGTATTGTTGGCAATGTGCAGTGATTTCTGAAGGACCCAGTGTGAGAGTGTATTCTCAACACACAAGGAGAAACTCTTAACTGCACAGAAAGAGCAGTAGTAGTAGCAACTTCTTATTTTGGCTGGGGGTCCCAACTCTTGTCAATGTTTTCAGCTCTTTGTTGTAAATCTGCCACCAGAGCATAGCAAATCTTGTGAGTTTGTCTTTCTGTGTGTTTGTTCTGACACACTCAACCTAAAGACAACTCACAAAATACCACTGGCTCAGAACAACATCACAGTGGGATGGCTGTATCGTCACGCCATGAGGCAATGAATATAACAGTGCAAGACAGGTTAACCCCAATGTAACCCCACAATCCATTATAGCCCACCAACTGTGAGCCAGTGAAGCCTTGAAATTAATAATGGAATATTTTAAGTTCCTTGTTTGGGAAATTCGCAGTAGTGTTAAAGCCAGTTGCTTAAACTAAATATATTGTGACAAATGTGTGGAAATGTTATAATGTGCTATTGAGGTAAAAATGGTGGCCCAGTGCGGTACAGGAAGCCAGTGATCATGTCGGTGGAAACTGATTGACTATAGCTGGCTACTGTTATGCTACTCTGCTGTATCCATGGACACACTGCAGCGAATATGACTCACAAGCCTCTGACCTTTCGCTTTCATAAAGGAGTGTGTCCCCCCCACCATCCTCTCTCTGCCCTTTGTTCCCCATGTTGGACTTACAAAGAGATGGAGTGGCAAGGTTAAACGAGGGAGTCATTATTCCGCATTGTTGTTTTTGCCTTGAAAACCCCAAAATATATCCTCTCACTCTCACTCCAGAGACTGCCTTACTGGTAGATGGTAGGACGGGAAGCACGGGAAGCACACAGAGACATGAGGGAATTCCATACGTTATTCCCAGCACTTTAAAGAGGAAGAGAGAGAGAACGAGAGAGAGTGAGAGTCTGAATGGGGCAGTAGCCAGGCAGTCCAGGCTAGTTGCCAACAGCTCGTGTGTATTAGTGCGTAATAAAAGCCCATTATTATGGTATGAGATGACTGTGTTTGGGAGGAAATCCCCAGTTCAAACCCTTAAGCGGCATCATATTGGGTTCAGCAGCAGTTTCTTACCTAAAGGATTTAACATCAAATCAAAGTGTATTTGTCACATGCTTGGTAAATAGCAGGTGTAGACTAACAGTGAAATGCTTACTGACGGGTCCTTCCCAACAATGCAGAGAGAAAAATGTAAATAATAGACAACAATAACACAAGGAATAAATAAAATAATAACACCAGGAATAAATAGAAATATAATAACACCAGGAATACATAGAAATGTAATAACACCAGGAATAAATAGAAATGTAATAACACCAGGAATAAATAGAAAAGTAATAACACCAGGAATACATAGAAAAGTAATAACACCAGGAATATATAGAAATGTAATAACACCAGGAATACATAGAAAAGTAATAACACCAGGAATACATAGAAATGTAATAACACCAGGAATACATAGAAATGTAATAACACCAGGAATAAATAGAAATGTAATAACACCAGGTATAAATAGAAAAGTAATAACACCAGGAATACATAGAAATGTAATAACACCAGGAATACATAGAAATGTAATAACACCAGGAATACATAGAAATGTAATAACACCAGGAATAAATAGAAATGTAATAACACCAGGAATAAATAGAAATGTAATAACACCAGGAATAAATAGAAATGTAATAACACCAGGAATAAATAGAAAAGTAATAACACCAGGAATAAATATAAATGTAATGACACCAGGAATGAATACACAATGAGAAATGATAACTTGGCTATAAACCCAGGGTACCAGTACCGAGTCGATTAGCACGGGTAGGGTACAAGGTAATTGAGGAAGATATGTAAATATTGGTAGAGATGAAGTGGCTAGGCAACGGGATAGATAATAAACAGTAACAGCAGTGTAAGTGAAGAGTCAAAAGAGATTAGTGCAATAAGGGTCGATGCAATATTCCAGGTAGCTGTTGGTTAACTATTTAACTAACTATTTAGCAGTCCTATGGCTTGGGGGTAGAAGCTGTTCAGCATCCTGTTGGTTCCAGACTTGGTGCATCGGTATCGCTTGCAGTGCCGTAGCAGAGAGAACAGTCTATGACTTGGGTGACTGGTATAGAGGTCCTGGATCGCATGGAGTGCCAGTTGCCATACCAAGCGGTGACGCAGCCAATCAAGATGCTCTCAATGGTGCAGCTATAGAACCTTTTGAGGATCTGAGAGCCCATGTCAAATCTTTTTAGCCTCCTGATGTGGAAGAGGTGTTGTTGTGCCCTCTTCGTGACTGTGTTGATGTGTTTGGACCATGATAGATCTTTAGTGATGTGGACACCGAAGAACTTGAAGCCCTCAACCCGCTCCACTACAGCTCTGTCGATGTGAATGGGGGCGTGTTTGGCCCTCCATTTCCTGTAGTCCACAATCAGCTCCTTTGTCTTGCTGACGTTGAGGGAGAGGTTGTTGTCCTGGCACCACACTGCCAGGTCTCTGACCTCCTCCCTGTAGGCTGTCTCATCGTCATCGGTGATCAGGCCTACCATCACCATCAATACAGGTAATGAGTGGAGAACAGGAAGGCTTCTTAAAGAAAAACTAACAGGTCTGTGAGAGACGGAATTCTCACTGGTTGGTAGGTGATCAAATACTTATGTCATGCAATAAAATGCAAATTAATTACTTGAAAATCATACAATGTGATTTTCTGGATTTTTGTTTTAGATTCCATCTCTCACAGTTGAAGTGTACCTATTGATACAAATTACAGACCTCTACATGCTTTGTAAGTAGGAATACCTGCAAAATCGGCAGTGTATCAAATACTTGTTCTCCCCACTGTATTTACTTGAGTCATTTTCTATTAATGTATCTTTACTGCTACTCAAGAATGACAATTGAGTACTTTTTCCACCACTGCCCAGGGTTCTTATCTTAATTATGAGATTGAAAGGCACAATGGTGTTGAACGCTGAGTTGTAGTCAATGAACAGCTCATGAGATAGTATTTCGATTACACAAGTGTCTGGCAGAAAACAGCTGAAATGGTTTTGGGTGTTTTAAAGAGCACACTGATTTCCATGGGGACTAGACACAAAGATAGGATTTGGATTAGTTTAAAAACAGTCAATTTGTCATTGTTTGGAGGCCCCTTGTTCTCTGACTAAATTTTTGCTTTCCGTTTAGCTTGACCCCAAACACGTCCAAATAGAGCTTGGAATCCCAACCTTTTAGAAGCAAAAGCAAAAGTCCTTCCTGGAAGTGTAACGACCACACGTGTTTTCAAACACAATGTCCTGTTCTTTGTTGTTTCCCCAGCTCTGCACAGAGGGAGGCTAGGAACTTATGAATGGAGGTCCCAGAGTAACACTACCAATGTCAACTGCTGTTTGAAAACTGTCATAAGAGCCCAACGCCAACATGCACTGAGCTAAATATGGCAACCCAGAGAGGCATCGGATAGTGGTTGCTCTCTCTCTGTTTTTTGTTGGTTCCATGCCTGTCCTCTTCTTTTATGGCTCCTAATGAGAACCAGGTCTTAGACCCTCTGAACTGAACCACCACAACAAGCACAATTTCTGGATTCTTCAGGCGTTCCGTTGGAGGAATGCGGCACACAGCTGTTCGGTGGGGGCGGGGGGACACGGCGGGTGGCTTGATGAGGGGTCTTTTTAAGTGGGAACCATCCATCTGTAGTTTGTTGCAGAGCAGAGGGAACTGCCTGTTTTAGGAGAAGAGTTTCCCTCTGGTGAGGTCAGGTTGTAGTATGTAGTGTGTGTGTGTGTGTGTGTGTGTGTGTGTGTGTGTGTGTGTGTGTGTGTGTGTGTGTGTGTGTGTGTGTGTGTGTGTGTGTGTGTGTGTGTGTGTGTGTGTGTGTGTGTGTGTGAGAGAGAGAGAGAGAGACACTTTGTGCATACAGTATGTAAAAGCAAGTGGATCAAAGTGGTGGAGTGGTAGAGTTTTTGAATGAGAGTCAAGTTCAATTACAACCAAACGATAATACTGTAACATAGCATCAGCAGTACTGTACTAGAGGTCATTTGTAGACAGTAAATAAAATAGTGATCGGGGAAATAAATCCATACAGTACATATGGCAATATTATTTTTGGACGATATTATATAGATAGTTGACTCCAATTTGTGCTACTGTAGGTAGCGTTAGCTAGCACTAGTCGGCTGTACCTGCACCAAAAATCTGGTATTTTTCATCCTGTAGCTTGTTCTCCATCTTCCTTTTAAATATTGCGCCGACATGTTTTCAGCTCTTTTGTTTCTCCTGACTGATCAAAACAAATTGTCTCGTGATCTCTCGTCTCTCTCCAGCAGACATATAGTGAGACATTTTTTTGAAACATCAAATCGCAATAAGATCGCAGTATAGGATCTCAATACCTAAGTATCGAAGATCCCCACCTAAGTATCATGATAATATCGTATTGTGAAGTCCCTGGCAATTCCCAGCCCTGGTAAATAAGACTTTTTTAGGAATATATATATAAATTATTTAAAGCATTAATGGACAACATATGAGCTTTAGGAAACATTAGCTTTAGGCAGGACCGTTTTCTAGGAATCTCGGTGTGAGTACGTCCTTTTCTCTCAGCTGGTTTGAAATATGCACCGTCACATTCTTCAGGCCTTTGTTTATGTACACATCGATCCATCCATGTGTTAATACACACATGGGCAATAAGAAAAAAGTCGTAACGACAGAGTCGTAGCGTGTTTGTCTGAAGATTGTGATCTCTGATTTAGGTTTAGCATAAGTAGAAGTATTAAAGAGAGTGATGTAGTATACTTAGACCCTCTACTCTAGTTCTCTGTCATACTGAGAGGAATGTTTTGATCCCTTTAAAAACCTTTGACCACATCCCTTCCCCTCCAAATAACCTTGGACTCATACGAAACAATGATGTTATAACATTTTGGGGGGGAAGTTGATATTGAGTGCCAACATTGGCATGGGCAGTTCATTCTTGAACAACAGCTGTTCAGACCCTCACAGTGAAACAAATCCGAACTCTGTGTACTTTTGATTGTGTGTGTGTGTGTGTGTGTTGTGTTCACGTGCATTTGTGTGTGTGTGTGTGTGGGTTTCTGGAGTCCACACAGGGAATTAGCCTTGTTGTGTAATTCCATTGACTGTCTGGATACTGTGTGACTCAAGTAAAAGCTTCGCTGCAGATATCCGCTCTGAAAGAGAAAATGTAATGAACGTGTTTGCCTGGCGACCGGACTAAACCCCAGGCTGTCAGTACACAAGCTGCTTGGGGAGTAGAGAGTCTAAAGAAGGAAATCACTGCAGAGAGAATGACAGTGCTTCCTATGCTGAGTACCACGAGCAGCACCTATCAACAGCTTCAGCCAGGCCCACCCCCCAACTGGGATTTTTAATCCACCGTTTCAACCTCTCCTTTTTGTCGCTCTTCCCTACAAATGTAATAATAGCATACAGAGCATCAACAAGATCAGAGGTCAATAAAAAAAGTACATCTGCCCAAATAAGTGTTATGAGAAAGAGAGGAAGAGAGAGAGAGTCCCCACCAAGCTAGATAGACTTATTGATCTGGAGGAAGTGCTTGTTGACATGTTGCAGGGCTCATCTGGGTCTGCCCGGTTCTCCCCAGTTGTGACTGACCCGTCTGGCTGGCTGAGGTGCACAGCAGCTCCCCATGCCCCCCCCCCCCCCCCCCCCCCCCCCTCTCATATGCCTCCCACCCACCCCACTCTAACACACTCACATAGCTCATCACTACCAGACCAGACCAGTATCCATCCAGAGCCCTACTCTACACGGACTGCACCGGAAACAACCCCCACCCCTCCCATCCCAAACTCTGACCCCTGCACAGCAGAGCACCACTTGCATAAGAACCAGCAGCAGAGTAGACCAGAACATGGACTGTACTGACTCAGGGGAAAAACTCCCAAGGAATTTGTCACACCACTAGTAAGTCAGACTGTAGGATTCTTGGCTGTAAATAGAGGAATGGTGTAATTTGCTTGACTGTTAATAGAGGAATGGTGTAATTTGCTTGACTGTTAATAGAGGCATGGTGTAATTAGGTTGACTGTAAATAGAGGCATGGTGTAATTAGGTTGACTGTAAATAGAGGCATGGTGTAATTAGGTTGACCGTAAATAGAGGCATGGTGTAATTAGGTTGACTGTAAATAGAGGAACGGTGTAATTAGGTTGACTGTAAATAGAGGAATGGTGTAATTAGGTTGACTGTAAATAGAGGCATGGTGTAATTAGGTTGACTGTAAATAGAGACATGGTGTAATTAGGTTGACTGTAAATAGAGGCATGGTGTAATTAGGTTGACTGTAAATAGAGGCATGGTGTAATTAGGTTGACTGTAAATAGAGGCATGGTGTAATTAGGTTGACTGTAAATAGAGGCATGGTGTAATTAGGTTGACTGTAAATAGAGGCATGGTGTAATTAGGTTGACTGTAAATAGAGGCATGGTGTAATTAGGTTGACTGTAAATAGAGGCATGCTGTAATTAGTTTGACTGTAAATAGAGGCATGGTGTATTTAGGTTGACTGTAAATAGAGGCATGGTGTAATTAGGGTGACTGTAAATAGAGGCATGGTGTAATAGGTTGACTGTAAATAGAGGCATGGTGTAATTAGGTTGACCGTAAATAGAGGCATGGTGTAATTAGGTTGACCGTAAATAGAGGCATGGTGTAATTAGGTTGACTGTAAATAGAGGCATGGTGTAATTAGGTTGACTGTAAATAGAGGCATGGTGTAATTAGGTTGACTGTAAATAGAGGCATGCTGTAATTAGGTTGACTGTAAATAGAGGCATGGTGTAATTAGGTTGACTGTAAATAGAGGCATGGTGTAATTAGGGTGACTGTAAATAGAGGCATGGTGTAATAGGTTGACTGTAAATAGAGGCATGGTGTAATTAGGTTGACCGTAAATAGAGGCATGGTGTAATTAGGTTGACTGTAAAAAGAGGCATGTTGTAATTAGGTTGACTGTAAATAGAGGCATGGTGTAATTAGGTTGACTGTAAATAGAGGCATGGTGTAATTAGGTTGACCGTAAATAGAGGCATGGTGTAATTAGGTTGACCGTAAATAGAGGCATGGTGTAATTAGGTTGACCGTAAATAGAGGCATGGTGTAATTAGGTTGACCGTAAATAGAGGCATGGTGTAATTAGGTTGACCGTAAATAGAGGCATGGTGTAATTAGGTTGACCGTAAATAGAGGCATGGTGTAATTAGGTTGACTGTAAATAGAGGCATGGTGTAATTAGGTTGACCGTAAATAGAGGCATGGTGTAATTAGGTTGACCGTAAATAGAGGCATGGTGTAATTAGGTTGACCGTAAATAGAGGCATGCTGTAATTAGGTTGACCGTAAATAGAGGCATGGTGTAATTAGGTTGACCGTAAATAGAGGCATGGTGTAATTAGGTTGACCGTAAATAGAGGCATGCTGTAATTAGGTTGACCGTAAATAGAGGCATGGTGTAATTAGGTTGACCGTAAATAGAGGCATGGTGTAATTTGTTGTTTACTGTAAGACAACTATGAAGTGACACTTTGAAATGCGCAGTGTGTATTAATGTATCCACTGAGTGTGTTAGCCAATGTCTGAATGTGTGTGTGTGTGTGTGTGTGTGTGTGTGTGTGTGTGTGTGTGTGTGTGTGTGTGTGTGTGTGTGTGTGTGTGTGTGTGTGTGTGTGTGTGTGTGTTTTACAGGTCAGGTCAGCCTACCGGCCCCTCTTCTGCTTCCCTCTGGGGACACACACCTTCGCCACACTGGGAAGTCACTCATCCTCACCTGCAGGTATGACACATATTCACACACACACATAAACAAACACACACACATACTGAACCAACAAGTTCCCCAACAGAAAATATGTTTTAACTTACAGATGTAGGATCTTAATTTGAACCAGTTTGCTACAGCAGTAAAATAATCCCGCAGCAACAGGAAATGTGAATTATTATGTGGATTATAATTACTGGACATTTTTGTAGGGGTTGATACATTTTTCTTAAGGCAAAATCAAGTCTGAAATTTCAAAGTGGAAATGACAAATACATTACACATTTTAAATGTCCTGCATTGCAGGAAAGTTCTCATGCAACAGGGTGATGAAATTAATATTCTACATCTGTACTCTATAGGGCCCCATCACAAGAGTTAGGAGTTGTTCCTGCCCACACAACCAGACAAGGAAATACTTGTTTTTTACAACTCTGGGGTTTTCTCGGTTAGGTCATATGGACAGAACAAAAAAAGTGTAAATGCCTTATAAAATAGGCCGTTCATTTTGATGATAGAGGTACGGGAGATAATCTGAACTCCCTGGCAAGCCTTACATCAAAAATCCAAACGGTTCATGCCAACACCCCTCCCCTGTCATTTATTAGCTCCTGGTCCTGCTCCAGTGGTTGGCTGTTCTCTGGACTGCCATTAGACAGCTAGGTCAGGATAAAGTAAGGAGAGGGAATGTAAAAGGGACTGCTGGAGCATCAAGACCGTCAGACCACAGAGGCAGCTAGGCAGTTACACTCCCAGCCAGGAACAGTGTGGTCCCCATTTATCAATCTGTTCCAAATTCCTCCGGGGGGCCGATGGGACCCCTGTCTGTCTGAAGTGCACACATTTGTTAAGCGTTTAGAGAGCCTTGCATAATTTTCTAGACACTTCAGGAAAGCTAACCCCTGTTTTCCTAATGCAACACTTCCCTCCAAGGCCATGTGCTAAAAAGTCCCCGACTGAAACTATGGTTTCTAGCCTCTTGATGAGAGTTTGAAGTTGCTTGACCCAAGGCGCTGTAGGTAGAGGCAGTGGTATGCAGCGAGAAATTGTTCAAGATCCTCTGGGATCGTTTTTAATGGGACCTTAAAAATGGCATTGTTTGGAATATGTGTTATTTGAACACATCATCCAAGAGACCCCAGCCATGTCCTCATGTGCAAATCCAAGTTATCAAGATGACTCCAGATTATTGGAAGGGCCTTTAAACACTTTCCAATAAACATAATCTGAGAGGTCCTGGGGGGAGGGGCTGGACCTAATCAACTGGCAACCGGAACAAAATGGTGTGACACTGGAAAAATTCCCACAGAATAATTATTGCAAACCATTCATCTATTTCTTTTCCTGAGAATATCCACTATCAAAAAACAGAAAAGGCAAATAATCAGTCAAATCAGGTCAAAGCCAAAGTTTTACACGGATTTGAATAAGTTTAAATAAAAGTTCTGATGGATTCTCAAAACTAGAATCCTTAGTTGCTACATCCATTTTTGGACTTAATTAATTATATATAGCCATTGATTCTTGAAGAATATAACTTATACATGCCTCACGAGTTTAGTTAACCTGTTGTACCCCATCAGAACCCAACATATAATCTTGTTTTAAACAATGTACATGTAAACAAACACTGTATCTTCTAAAACTACCATTTTGATATTGTGGATGGTCAGTCCTTGCATCCCTAGCTCTGTCTATGAATTTAAAAGAGGTTACATTTTCTCCAGGCTGAGTGACGGCATTGTTATTGTTTCAATTAAGGATTCCAGCTTTAAGAGCTTGTGCCTGTAACATTTGAGAGTATGTTTGTGTGCATAAATCAGGTGAGACAAGGAAGGTATTTGACTTGGTGATGCTGCTGACCTGAGGGTGACGACCCAGAACCCTAGTGGGGGTAGAAGGGTAATAAGAAAGGGATGATGCAGGTGGTCTGACTGACCCTCTCAGACCCTCAGTACTTTGTCGCTTGACTTAGATGTTGCCCTTAACCACAGATCTAGAATCCGATTTCCCTACCCTCAATCCACATTTGAACCATTAGGGACACGAAATAATATCTGATCCTCTATCAGTTCTTAGGGCTTACTTCTGCTGTGTCTTTATCAGAGGTGCCGCCCAACTCCACTGGAGGCTGCCCTGGCGGGACGTCACCTCGGAGGGGTTGCGCGTGGAGGAGTGTGAGCCCCAGCTGCACGCCCACTGCAGTAAGTTGCTGGTGAGCCACCTGAGCCCCAACGACACGGGCCTCTACAGCTGCAGGTACACCCAGCCCTCCGCCGACTTCAGCTCCACCTACATCTACGTCAAAGGTGAGTCCCACTTTAAACTGTTCAGACATTTCCCAATGGTATAGCCCCTTTCATACAATGCTGTATATGCAGCAGGTTTTACATACAGTATAAAGTGTATGCTGACAGAGTAAATCATCATTGTTGAGTTCTTTAATGACATTCTTGAATGAAGTAGTGCCCTGCTCGGGCATGAATTTTAAGCCCAAGCCCTACCCATGCCTGCGACGTTCAGGACCTACCCAGGCCCGATTGCTTATGCCAAATTTTAGGGCTGGACTTACCTGAACGCGAAATAAGAAATAACTTCCTTTGTTAGAATCCGTTAGCCGTCTCTGTCTGTTCTCCCCCTCTCTGCGCTGCTCGCTCTGCATGCGCTCTGTGCATGGCTCTGCTTGTGTGAGTATCCATAGCAATGCCTCTGCTTGCTGTTATGCTCAATGACAAGACAGAGAGCAGTTAGCTGTAAACTAGCTACTTTTTCTCCCTCTAAACTCCGATAAAACTCAAGGAACATAACTTTTTCTGTTAAAATATTCTCTCCTGTGGACTCGGTCAATGTTCTGGTGTTATATTTGACGAGGTTCAAGCACTTCTGACACCATGATATGTACTTTGAAGCAAAACACGAGCAATTGGCTCAGCTTCAAAATGTTAATGATCAGTTTAGTGATACCCGAGCCCTACCCGTACCTTAGTAATTGATGGAAAAACAGGCCCTTCCCAGCCCTAACCCGTTGTATAATGTCGGGGCCCATCGGGCTCAGGTCGGGTAGCAGAGCTCTAGCGTAAAGTACATAATTAGCCAATAGCTCCCAGCGTGTGAAAGTTGATATGAAAAGGATCTCCCTTTGTGATTGAAATAGTTTGTTAGATTCTGTTCATTTTAACGCCGATAAGGACTTTTTTCACTCCTGATCTGTATGGTTTTTTTTCCATATTTTTCATTACAGTTGGTTTGTTTCAGAACAACATAAGTTCAACAAACTCCCTCTAAAAAAGCAGGGGGTGATTTTAAATGGGCCAACGCCTACAGTGCAGTACGGTTTAAACTGAGACAGCTATTAGAACAACAGAGGCTCTTAAGGGCCAGGCTAGAACCATGGTCACTGAGCAGCCTGACATCTTCCTGCAGGATACAGGAGCTGGAAGCCAGCCAGTCTTTCAGAAAAAAAGACAGAATAAGATAAAAAAAAAAAAATATATATATATATATATATATATATATATATATATATATATATATATATATATATATAAATAAAGGAGAGGCTCCATCCATTCCATGCCTCATTTAGCGGACAACAACAGCCAAATCTCTTCACATGTTGTAAAGAGGATGGTTTGTAATTACAGATATATGACTGTATGTTGAGAGGGGATTTTTTTTATTTTAAGGAGTCTAGTCCAAGCCATACAGAAGGAACTGAGTTGTGCCTCTAACAGAGAGAAAGGCTTCCCCCCGCTTCCTGACTCCTTCTGGGACAGGGAAGGAGAGTGTATCGCATTGGAAGCCCTTGTCATTGGCTATTATTTCCGGCTTCTGTTTTTCCAGTCAGTCTCTCCTGGAGCCTCGCACGACACCAGCTATGGTCTCTCCCATGTTACAGGCTTAGTCCTCCCTCAAAATGTGGAGAATGTCCTCTACGAAACAGACAAACTGCACGTACAAACACTTGCAAATAGCTCCTTAGTGAGAGCATTGCAAGGCAACACTAAATACCTTAAAACATTACCATAGTTGAGATTGCCATCAGTGTCCCTTCATAAATGTCAAGGTCTTAGTCTGAGGGACTGTGGTGGGGATCGGTCTCATGGAACATCTGGGCAGAAAGATAAGAATGACAAGCCTGACGAATAACCTTTTCTGGATGAAACAAACAGTGAGTTCCTTTCTATCTCTGTCTGGACATATATTTTTGTCCAGGACATATTTTTGTCCAGCTCCTGTGATGTGTGTGCACAAATGTTTCTTAATATCTGGCCTTCAGAACAGATGCTGATATTTCGAGCGAACTTAAAATTGCGATGCAAAAAGTACTAGACTCCATAGGTTGAGGTCCTAGCCTAATTCCCTGGCTGCTCTCTCTGCCTCCTCTGGCGATCTGACAGCCTGGTAGCCCCGTGTTTAGTCTAACCAGGCCTCTTTCAAAGACTTTCAACTGTTTATTAGATCATTTTCCATATTTGTTTTACAAATACTAGTCCATTTTATCACGCCAAAACAGCTCAGCCTCGCACAAATCACTCAAGTATTTGTGTAACAGCAAAGTTCACACAGCAGGTCTATGAAAGAACAGTCAGAGAGGCATTGGATGCCTGCCCTGGTGAAAAAAACTGGAGCTGTGATAGAGCTATCATAGCTATCTCCACCCTGTTTCTTTATCCAAAGCTGCACCTAGCAGGAGGAGCGGTAGGGGGTTTGGAGAATGAGCTGATCTCACTAGTCGGGAGATTCTGTTTGATCTCTGTGTGAGATAGATGGCCTGACATTACCCTGACTCTACTGAACTTAAAAAACAGATTTTAAAGAATCATTTTCCACCTTACTTTTGTTGTTGTTGTTGTTGGTACTTTCACCCCTTTTTTGTGATATCCAATTGGTTGTTGCAGTCTTGTCCCATCGCTGCAACCCCCTGATGGACTCGCGAGAGGCGAAAGTTGAGAGCCATCTGTCCTCCGAAACACGACCCTGCCAAGCCACACTGCTTCTTAACACATTGCTTGCTTAACCCGGAAGCCAGCCACACCAATGTGTGGGAGGAAACACTGTCCATCTGGCGACCGTGGTCAGCTTGCTGGCACCCGGCCCGCCACAAGGAGTCGCTAGAGCTCGATGGGACAAGGAAATCCCGGACGGCCAAACACTCCACTAACCCGGACCAATTGTGCGGCCTCATGGGTCTCCCAGTCACGTCCAGCTGTGAGACAGCCTGGGATTGAATCCGGGTATATCGTGATGCCTCAAGCACTGCAGTGCCTTAGACAGCTGCGCCACTCGGGAGGCTCACCCCTACTTTTAATAAAATACAGCTAATTAAATTAATTAAATTCATAGAGTAAATATTGATATTCCCTTTCATTTCTTCTACAGATCACCAGCATCCGTTTGTGGAGCACCATTTCCCCATTCCATACACCTTGTTTACATACAGACATGAGGCCACCCTAGTGATTCCCTGTAGAACAACTTCTCCTGACCAGATTGTCACTCTTGAAGGGGTAAGACTTTTTATGACTGTTAGTTTCTGTATTCACATTCTTCATTCACATGCTCTTTCACAAGAGAGCAAATGTTAGCATTTATTATGATACTAACCAATGTTGACCAGTTGTACACGCTATGAGACAGTATGGGCATCAGACTGATTACTTTACCAGAGTGTACCTTTTTCTGAAAAAGAAGTCTGCCATTGACGTCACTAAAGTCAAGATCGCAAAGAGACATGATAAACACAGGCGCTCTGCACTATGGGCATCTTTGGAGTTCTCACACCCATCAAACGGTAGGCCACTCAAGCATTCGGGAACAGATAGTGGCCACAGAGAGGGGAAGCTCATGGGCAGGAGAGGGAGTCATCCTGTCTGCTTCCTGCTAAGAACAGGAAGGTCCTCCAATATATTTTTTCTGCAGAATACAATCTCTATCTAAGTATAGAAGACCTGTTATAAACATCTTGTCCAGGAAATGCTGGTCTAAAAAACAATACAAACAGTGGCTTGCGAAAGTATTCACCCCCTTGGCATTTTTCCTATTTTGTTGCCTTACAACCTGGAATTCAAATGTATTTTTGGGGTGTTTGTATCATTTTATTTACAAAACCTGCCTTCCACTTGAAAGATGCTAAATATTTTTTATTGTGAAACAAACAAGAAATATCACAAAAAAACTGAAAACTTGAGCATGCATAACTATTCACCCCCCCAAAGTCAATACTTTGTAGAGCCACCTTTTGCAGAAAATATAGCTGCAAGTCTATTGGGGTATGTCTCTATAAGCTTGGCACATCAAGCCACTGGGATTTTTGCCCGTTCTTCAAGGCAAAAACTGTTCCAGCTCCTTCAAGTTGGATGGGTTCCGCTGATGGACAGCAATTTTAAGTCATACCACAGATTCTCAATTGGATTGAGGTCTGGTCTTTGACTTGGCCATTCCAAGACATTTAAATGTTTCCCCTTATAGCACTCAACTGTTGCTTTAGCAGTATGCTTAGGGCCATTGTCCTGCTGGAAGGTGAATCTCCGTCCCAGTCTCAAATCTCTGGAAGACTGAAACAAGTTTCCCTCAAGAATTTCCCTGTATTTAGCATCGTCCAACATACCTTCAATTCTGACCAGTTTCCCAGTCCCTGTCGATGAAAAACATGGTGTTCTCGGGGTGATGAGAGTTGTTGGGTTTGTGCCGGACATAGCGTTTTCCTTGATGGCCCAAAACTCAATTTTAGTCTCATCTGACCAGAGTACCTTCTTCCATATGTTTGGAGAGTCTCCCATGTGCCTTTTGGCAAACACCAAATGTGTTTGCTTATTTTCTTCTTTAAGCATTGGCTTTTTTTCTGGCCACTCTTCCGTAAAGTCCAGCTCTGTGGAATGTATGGCTTAAAGTGGTCCTATGGACAGATACTCTAATCTCCTCTGTGGAGCTTTGCAGCTCCTTCGGGGTTATCTTTGGTCTCTTTGTTACCTCTCTGATTAATGCCCTCCTTGCCTGGTCCATGAGTTTTGGTGGGCGAATTTTGGATATTTTTTTATAACCCAACTCTGATCTATACTTATCCACATCTTTGTCCCTGGCCTGTTTGGAGAGCTCTTTGGTCTTCATGGTGCCTCTTGCACGGTGGTGCCCCTTGCTTAGTGGTATTGCAGACTCTGGTGCCTTTCAGAACAGGTGTGTATATATACTGAGATCATGTTACAGATCATGTGACCGATCATGTGACACTTAGATTGCACACAGGTGGATTTTAACAAATTATGTGACTTCTGAACGTAATTGGTTGCACCAGATCTTATTTAGGGGCTTCATAGCAAAGGGGTGAATATATATATGCACGCACCACTTTTCAGTTTTTAATTTAATTTTAAAAAAATGTAAGTAATTTTTTTTATTTCACTTCACCAATTTGAACTATTTTGTGTATGTCCATTACATGAAATCCAAATAAAAAGTATACTTAAATTACAGGTTGAAATGCAACAAAATAGGAAAAACGCCAAGGGGAATTAATACTTTTGAAAGGCACTGTATCCAGTCAAAAACAACAGGCCGGGGCCTCCCAAGTGTCACAGCGGTCTAAGGCGCTGGATCGTAATTGGATAGTAGTTGGATAACATGAAATTGTGGAGAAAAAGGGGGTAGAATTTAAAAAACAACAACAATAGGCCGATGATGCTCCTGAGGAAGGTTAAGTGGTTTTTAATAAACTATAGGAGGAAATCTCTCTCGAAGGAGCTGGGTGTAGGGTACTGGGTCACAGTGACCAAGCTCCTTGTCTTATAACATTATCCTATAACACGAGACGGCCTTCCTATAAATGATGTGCATCAATGAACAGGGTGCGTCTTCTGCTGCATGTTGACATGATGCCAGACCTCATACGTCTTATTCGGATGGCAAAGTTAGTGGGCTGTGTGACCTCCCTGCTACTGGAAGATCTTTGGCATTTCTCCTTCCTTCCTCCCTACTTCCTTCCTTCCCCTCTCGCTCCTCTCCCAGCAGCATAACACTTGGCTGGAGAACAAACAACTGCAGTGGTAGGCCTTGGCCACGTCCATCCATTTCATCCCTTGTTCAAAGTCAACAGTGCTCCGTGCATCGCTGTGTGGATAATTGCGATAGTTACACTCCATAAAACCATGAAAATGAATTAGAAGTTGGTTCTAATGGGCTGTCATCTCCAACTGAGCTCATTGGAGTGTGGAGTTTCATATCAAAGCCAGTTGCCCACATCGTATTTTAGTCTGACTGGCTGAGTGCTTTTTAAAGACTGCAGAACTAGAAGTGTGACTAAACATATAAGCCCTTTGACAAACACTTTGCTACCTGTCTCTTCTTTCAGCTGCCACCCTTATCAGAGGAGATAGAACAATGGAAGGAATGGGACCCCAAAATAGGCTTTGTGATCCCATATGGTCCCTACGAATCCTTTCGTCTCCTGACCTGTGTTACCAGCATCGACGGCCAACAGGTCCAGTCGCAGTACATCCCTCTGAGGCAAAGTGAGTAACTTCTCCTTTTCTAATTGAGCTTTTAACCTTGTATTGCAGTGAGCTAAATCAGGGTTACACAGAGTGTTTCTTGGTAGTCTAAAACAAATGTACTTTGACACAAAAGTATACACCTCACACACATGTTTATGGGCTTAAAAAAAAGAATACTCCTGTACCATGTCAGATATAGAGTTGAAATAAAAATAGCATCCCAATATTACACTTGATATACACTACCGTTCAAAAGTTTGGGGTCACTTACAAATGTCCTTGTTTTTTGAGTTGCAAAATGAATAGGAAATATAGGTTAGAAATAATTATTTTTAATTGAAATAATAATTGTATCCTTCAAACTTTGCTTTCATCAAAGAATCCTCAATTTGCAGCAATTACAGCTTTGCTTACCTTTGGCATTCTAGTTGTCAATTTGTGGAGAGAAGCTTCCTGAAGCACCTCCCACAAGTTGGATTGGCTTGATGGGCACTTCTTACGTACCATACGGTCAAGCTGCTCCTATAACAGCTCAATAGGGTTGAGAACTGGTGACTGTGCTGGCCACTCCATTATAGACAGAATACCAGCTGACTGCTTCTTCCCTAAATAGTTATTGCATAGTTTGGAGCTGTGCTTTGGGTCATTGTCCTGTTGTAGGAGGAAATTAGCTCCAATTAAGCGCCGTCCACAGGGTATGGCATGCATTGCAAAATGGAGTGATAGCCTTCCTTCTTCAAGATCCCTTTTACCCTGTACATATCTCCCACTTTACCACCACCAAAGCACCCCCAGACCATCACATTGCCTCCACTATGCTTGACAGATGGCATCAAGCACTCCTCCAGCATCTTTTCATTTTTTCTGCGTCTCATGAATGTTCTTCTTTGTGATCCGAACACCTCAAACTTAGAATTGTCTGTCCATAACACTTTTTTCCAATCTTCCTCTGTCCAGTGTCTGTGTTCTTTTGCCCATCTTAATCTTTTATTTTTATTGGCCAGTCTGAGATATGTATTTTTCTTTGCAACTCTGCCTAGAAGGCCAGTATCCCAGAGTCGCCTCTTCGCTGTTGACGTTGAGACTGGTGTTTTGCGGGTACTATTTAATGAAGCTGCCAGTTGAGGACTTGTGAGGCGTCTCAAACTAGACACTCTAATGTACACGTCCTCTTGCTCAGTTGTGCGCCGGGGCCTCCCACTCCTCTTTCTATTCTGGTTAGAGCCAGTTTGCGCTGTTCTGTGAAGGGAGTAGTAGCGTTGTACGAGATCTTCAGATTCTTGGCAATTTCTCGCATGGAATAGCCTTCATTTCTCAGAACAAGAATACACTGACGAGATTCAGAAGAAAGGTTTTTGTTTTCACTGGAATCAAACCCACAAATGCTGATGCTCCAGATACTCAACTAGTCTAAGGAAGGCCAGTTGTATTGCTTCTTTAATCAAGACAACAGTTTTCAGCTGTGCTAACATAATTGCAAAAGGGTTTTCTAATAATCAATTATCCTTTTAAAATGATAAACTTTGATTATCTAACACAATGTGCCATTGGAACACAGGAGTGATGGTTGCTGATAATGGGCCTCTGTACACCTATGTAGATATTCTATAAAAAATCTGCCGTTTCCAGCTACAATAGTCATTTACAACATTAACAATGTCTACACTGTATTTCTGATCAATTTGATGTTATGTTAATGGACAAAAAATGTGCTTTTCTTTCAAAAACAAGGACGTTTCTAAGTGACCCAAACTTTTGAACGGTAGTGTACATTACGGAAGACTGAAATGTAACAAAACTGTTTCACATAGAAACATCAGATCGTCTGAGGGTTTCTTTAAACAATGTTTATTAAGTATGAAAAATATTAGTAACATTCTACCCATGAAGCCACTCGGTCATGTGACTGCAGGAAAGGGCTACGAGAGACAGAGGAATTACTGAGGATGTTGATTCATTCTCACTGTGTCTTCCCTTCTAACTCTGCTTGCATAGCTAACTTCCTGAGGAACGTAAAGATCAACCCTGAACGTATCAAGCTGTTAGTGGGAGATACTCTGGTCCTCAACTGCTCTGCAGAGACCACCTTCAACGGAAGGATCAACTTCCAATGGGAGTACCCAAAGAGGATGGTAAGTTCTTAGTCATTCAACATCTTTTAAGATTGGTCAATTACTGGTCAATGTTTCAGGGTTGCTGATGAATGCCTTTGCGTCCCCAGGTCAATCGGAACCCCACCGTCAATAAGATCAGAGAGAATCCGGCTTTGATCACCAGGATGTACAAAGCCATCACCTTGTCCAACATCACCATGGACGACAGGGGCACGTACAGGTGCACGGCTGAGATAGGGAACGCTGAGATGGGGAAAAAGAAGCACGCCTCAGCCAAGGTCACCATCTACGGTGGGTCAGTGTTTTAGAAACTGGTACTGCGAGAAGGCCAGGTCTCACTGAGCTAAGGCAGAGACAGACATAACTCCATTGTAAGGGTCATCTTGGCCATTCATTGTGTGACCTCATTGATAGTACATTTATACTGTTGTTTTTCGACAGTCGTTTTAATGCTTTCATCATTGGTCTTCTCCCGTGTGATTTCAGAACATCCATACCTGAATGTGTCCTATAAGAATGAATGGGCCAGGAGAGTAGTCTACACAGAGGGTAGAAACAAGCTGATGTTTGAACCCAAGGTCAATGCACTGCCACCAACCGACACCATCGCATGGTAAGACTGAGTTCAGCTGCTGGGACTTTTCACTGCGTGTATTGTCAACTCCTGATGAATATAATAGCTCTGTTGTGACTATGTGCACTAAACTGAAGCATGTGAGTATTTGATTTGGGATATAGAGTTGCTCACTAATTATCATCACAACTTTCACATCAGTACATTATGATGAGGTGAACGTCTAAAGCAAATGTTGGTGTATCTCGTTCCCAGGTATAAGGATGGCGTCCTCATCAACGAGAACTCCACTTGTTACGAGTCTTCAGGCTACAACCTACTCATCAAGGACGTGAAGCAGAAGGATGCTGGGGTCTTCACCATCGCCCTGGGCAACAAGGAGAGAGGCCTCTACAGGAATCTCAGCTACATTCTGGTAGTCCGAGGTAAAGCTCCTTTTAAATCGCCACTCTATCCCATCCTATACCCCATTCCTTGTCCCTCCAAATGACTGGCCATCCTGAGGAAATGAAGCAATGGCCTGGACTTCTGCGTTTCGACCAGCCTCGGCACATTGGGTTTAAGCCCCTGGTTGGTCCTGGCCTGCAGTATGACAGGAACCCAGCCTCTCTAGCTCCTCACGTACAGGTGCGCGGTTGAGATTGGGAACGCTGAGATGGGGAACAAGAAGCACGCCTCTGCCAAGGTCACCATCTACGGTGGGTCAGTGTGTTCGGAACTGGTACTGCGTGAAGGCAAGGTCTCACTGAGCTAAGGCAGGGACGGACATAACTCCATTGTAGGCGTCATCTTGGGCAATCATTTGTTTACATCCTCTCGATGTGTATGTAGCCCATCTGGCCCAGCACCACTTGTGTAAACAATCGTGTTTGGTACATTATATAGGGCTATTTGTGTACTTTATATGCTTTAGCAAAGACTGTTCAAACAAATATATTGTAATGATTGCCATGTAAATACTGAAGATTGTCAACACCAGCAGTTGTAGAAGTGGTCGGTGTTATGTTCTTGAGCTTTGATCGTGTGTTGGATGGAGAGTCGGGGAGTGCAATCTGCCTGCCCTTAAGAACTCTGTTGAGAAACACGTGTGCCACTCAGATACTACTCCAAGCTGGCGACGGGGGGCAAAAGAATGCATAACAAAGTATTTCCATCCCATTCCCTGCACATTACCCAGGAATCCCCCTACCATGCCAAAGTGGAAAGATCAGCCCCCTCTCTCCCTCATATAAATGTTATCTATGGACACTTGCTGCCCCGATTGCTCAACGCAACATAGGGTTGGAATGGCAAAAAAATGACCCACTCTCACAGACAAAAACAATGGAAGGAGAAATCAAGAGAGATTCCTGGGAACAGTTAGGCAACAATTTTAAACATCGTTCATCAAGCTTTTGAAGTTCAGTGCTTCAGATCTCAAATATTCAGCAGCCGGGGCTTGAACTGAGGACATTGCTGAGAGAAACCATGTTACGACTTCAGCCTCAGCCTCACCAATGCATGCAGGCATACAAACAAAACAAACACACACACACACACACACACACATATATACACACACACACACACACACACACACACACTGACTGGTTCACAATGATTAACTGATGGAAACATTTTCCTGGAGGTGGCATCCAGTCTGTCTGTGTCCGTCCGCCAGTCAGTCTGGTGTTGATTACTGCTGTGTTCTCCCACACTGCTGATCCACTGACATCTGTCCCAGAGGCAGCAGGGTAGAGGTCAGGCTCTGAGGCACTGTGACACCCTGATGTGATGGACAACCACAGGATATCAGGGCTATGCAATCACTCAGCCATTTTCAAGCACTTCAAAGCCCACTCTCTGAGGTTAGATGACAACTGGATGTTGATGGCACCTTTTTCATGGTTATTCATCATGATGACGGACCTCTATCTTTATAAAGACATTATGACCTCCAACAGCCAGGTAGAGTGTAAAGGTTAATGCAACAGTGTCTGATCTCTTTGTCTGTGTCTCAGTGAGGCCTATGATCTCAGAAGAGGAGGTGGCCTCGGTAGACGTCCAACCATACATGTTCGGCAAGCAGCACCAGCTAACCTGCACCGCCTTTGGAGTGCCCATGCCCGACATCACGTGGCTCTGGCAACCATGCCACCCTGACCCCACCGACAAAGAGTGAGTCACTGACACACCATCCTGGCCTGTTTATCCGGGGGTGGGGGGGGGGGTTAAATCATTAACTAAACTGTGAAGACCATTTTCTTTGAATTCTCCTACTGCATCAGTGCCTTTTAACCTTAACGCTTCCAGTAACACAATTCTGCATTCTTCACTTCTTGTTTTTCACTTTCACAATGTTCCTTCATTGGTAATGTACTTTCATTGTTTTTCTGTAAACCATAAGAATACCACAGACCTGGGAAGATACAGTGTCAAGGCTTTGCACAATCACAAGGCACAACTTCCAAGATCCAAAGCAATAAACCCAGAACTGAGATGAAAGTCCTATATTTTTTCCTCAAACACCCAGCCCGTGGATCAAAAGGATACTTAGTCACCAAGACCATCTGACTACAGTTTCGAATGACAGAAAGTTTCATGCAGAGAACAGAGATAGGTCACAGGGAGTGTTGTGTGTTTTCTCATCCAGGGGTCACTGTGCATTTCTAGTTATTTCTGTAGGTATGGTGAAACACTGCCTTGTCCACACTGCTTTGAGTTTTATTGTCCGCTCTCGGGCCAGTATGAATAGACGTGATTGGTAAAGCAGACCAGCTTTGTCTTAGCCAGTGCACCTCCTGGTTATGTTTTGGTTGGTTGGTGTTTAGGTTTGTTGGACGCTGAGCTCAGCTGTCACAGCTGTACAGACAGACAGACAGACAGACAGACACACACACACACACACACACACACACACACACACACACACACACACACACACAAAGACAGACAGACACACATACAAAGACAGACAGACAGACACACATTAAGACAAACAGACAGACAGACATACAGACAGACAGACACAGACACAGACACACATACAGTGGGGCAAAAAAGTATTTAGTCAGCCACCAATTGTGCAAGTTCTCCCACTTAAAAAGATGAGAATTTTCATCATAGGTACACTTCAACTATGACAGACAAAATGAGAAAAAAAATCCAGAAAATCACATTGTAGGATTTTTAATGAATTTATTTGCAAATTATGGTGGAAAATAAGTATTTGGTCACCTACAAACAAGCAAGATTTCTGGCTCTCACAGACCTGTAACTTCTTCTTTAAGAGGCTCCTCTGTCCTCCACTCGTTACCTGTATTAATGGCACCTGTTTGAACTTGTTATCAGTATAAAAGACACCTGTCCACAACCTCAAACAGTCACACTCCAAACTCCACTATGGCCAAGACCAAAGAGCTGTCAAAGGACACCAGAAACAACATTGTAGACCTGCACCAGGCTGGGAAGACTGAATCAGCAATAGGTAAGCAGCTTGGTTTGAAGAAATCAACTGTGGGAGCAATTATTAGGAAATGGAAGTCATACAAGACCACTGACAATCTCCCTTGATCTGGGGCTCCACGCAAGATCTCACCCCGTGGGGTCAAAATGATCACAAGAACGATGAGCAAAAATCCCAGAACCACACGGGGGGACCTAGTGAATGACCTGCAGAGAGCTGGGACCAAAGTAACAAAGCCTACCATCAGTAACACACTACGCCGCCAGGGACTCAAATCCTGCAGTGCCAGACGTGTCCCCCTGCTTAAGCCAGTACATGTCCAGGCCCGTCTGAAGTTTGCTAGAGAGCATTTAGATGATCCAGAAGAAGATTGGGAGAATGTCATATGCAGATGAAACATAAATATAACTTTTTGGTAACAACTCAACTCATCGTGTTTGGAGGACAAAGAATGCTGAGTTGCATTCAAAGAACACCATACCTACTGTGAAGCATGGGGGTGGAAACACATGCTTTGGGGCTGTTTTTCTGCAAAAGGACCAGGACGACTGATCCGTGTAAAGGAAAACCTCCTTCCATCAGCAAGGGCATTGAAGATAAAACGTGGCTGGGTCTTTCAGCATGACAATGATTTCAAACACACCGCCCGGGCAACGAAGGAGTGGCTTCGTAAGAAGCATTTCAAGGTCCTGGAGTGGCCTAGCCAGTCTCCAGATCTCAACCCCATAGAAAATCTTTGCAGCAACAGCCCCAAAACATCACTGATCTAGAGGAGATCTGCATGGAAGAATGGGCCAAAATACCAGCAACAGTGTGTGAAAACCTTGTGAAGACTTACAGAAAACGTTTGCCCTCTGTCATTGCCAACAAAGGGTATATAACAAAGTATTGAGATAAACTTTTGTCATTGACCAAATACTTATTTTCCACCATAATTTGCAAATAAATTCATTAAAATTCCTACAATGTGATTTTCCGGATTTTCTTTTCTCATTTTGTCTGTCATAGTTGAAGTGTACCTATGATGAAAATTACAGGCCTCTCTCATCTTTTTAAGTGAGAGAACTTGCACAATTGGTGGCTGACTAAATACTTTTTTGCCCCACTGTACAAAGACAACCAGACAGACAGACGCACATACAAAGACAAACAGACAGACAGACGCACATACAAAGACAGACAGACAGACACGCATACAAAGTCAAACAGACAGAGAGACGCACATACAAGGACAGACGCACATTCAAGGACAGACGCACATACAAAGACAGACACGCATACAAAGACAGACACACATACAAAGACAGACACACATACAAAGACAGACACACATACAAAGACAGACACAAAACCAGATCATCTGTGTGAGTCTGGAGTCCAGAACCACCGGGCAAGCCCGGGGCTCCTTCTCCATAAACATGCCTGCATCCTTTTAATTGACTCTGGCCCAAAATACAGTCATTTATCAAAGAAATGCAGCCCCGGAGAATTCCCCACTCATTTGTGGCTGTTGGCTCTGTGGGCGGGGAGAGAGGATATATTAGTCTCAGACTCCCCAAGCTTTTATAGAGCTGAACGGGACAGAGCGTGTGGTATGAGTGACGTGGGCGTGTATGTCGACCTGCTAGTGAACCTTTAACAACATGAACATTCCCTGAAAGCCAGAGCAGCCAGAACACAGTCAGTGACAGCAGGGGTTCTTTCTGAGGCGTAAAATCAGGCAAACAATGGGCCATTACCGCGGGATTATCAGGACCCAACACCGCTAGAAAAACACGTCTCTGGATGGCCTCACAACGGAGGGCCTGAATTATGTTACACTTCATGCGCTTTAACTTGACAAGTGCTTCTGTTAATTATCCATAATTATTGGTTAAAAAACCCTCTATTGGTATGCCAAATTTGTGACAGAAATAATGGCGGAGGGTCAAGCTGTGTCAAAGTGCCCCGTTTCTGCAGCCCTAAAGATAATCAACTCTGGCAATGGAAACAGTGGCTCATAAACGTTTGACGCTGAAAAGGGCTTGTTTTTTCAACAGCTAATGAGGGAGTAGCTTCAGACAGAGAAACAGCCCAGGCCAGCCACGGCCTGATTGGAGGCAGATTGAGCCAACTGTTTGTTTTATACAGTTCAGACCCACTTCAAGAACCTGTCACTGCAAATTGACCACTTATCATTTCAGGATGGGACCTCGTATAAATCACATATCACAGTCCCCTTGTGGTTGGGGAAGCGTAACGTCTCAGATATCATTTGGGAGTTAAAGAAAGAGTGATTGGGAGATGGGGAGAGATGAAGGGGGGTGGGTTTCTTTATCAGCAGCAGGGTAAGATGGTATCAGCTGTGCCTTGTTGACCCAATAAGGTTTGGGGAACAGGCTTATCTCCTCTGGCCAGAGAGTGGGGGGGGGGGGGGGGGTTTCCTGTTCGAGGTGACGCATAGCCAGCAGCATACCACCCTGCATCCCACTGCTGAATTGCCTCAGAAGCTAATCAAATCAAATGTTATTTGTCACATGCGCTGAATACAACAGGTGTATAACTTACCGTGAAATGCTTGCTTAAACGCCCCTAACCAACAATGCAGTTCAAGAAATAGAGTTAAGAAAATATTTACTAAATAAACTAAAGTTAAAAAAATCTAATAAAAAAAGTAACACAAGAAAAGTACAAAACAATAATGAGGCTCTATACAGGGTGTACCGGTACTGAGTCAATGTGTGGGGGGTACAGGTTAGTCAAGGTGATAGCAGGGTTGGTCCTGGTCAGTCCCTGGATGGGAGACCAGATGCTGCTGGGAGTTGTGTTGAATGGCCAGTAGGAGGCATTATTTCCTCTGGTCTTAGAAAATATATAATATCCCAATGCCCCAGGGCAGTAATTGGGGACATTGCCCTGTGTAGGATGCCGTCTTTTGGATGCGATGTTAAACGGGTGTCCTGACTCTCTGTGTGGTCACGAAAGATCCCATGGCACTTATTGTAGGGGTGTTAATCCTGGCTAATTCCCAATCTGACATACCATCATGGCCACATAATCCTCCCCAGCTTCCAGATATCTAATTTATTCCCCCTCCGCTCCACTGTAACTATTCCCCAGGTCATTGCTGTAAATGAGAATGTGTTCTCAGTCAATTTACCTGGTAAAATAAGGGATAAATAAAAAGCATAGCATTGGGCTTCCTGTCACACTGCAGTTTCATCCTCATTTGTTGACTTCTGTGATCGAAAAAGCCTTGGTTTCATGCATGTCAACATCAGAAGCCTCCTCCCTAAGTGTGTCTTACTCACTGCTCTAGCACACTCTGCTAACCCTGATGTCCTTGCCGTGTCTGAATCCTGGCTCAGGAAGGCCACCAAAAATTCTGAGATTTCCATACCCAACTATAACATCTTCCGTCAAGATAGAACTGCCAAAGGGGGAGGAGTTGCAGTCTACTGCAGAGATAGCCTGCAAAGTAATGTCATACTCTCCAGGTCCATACCCAAACAGTTCGAACTACTAATTTTGAAAATTACTCTCTCCAGAAATAAGTCTCTCACTGTTGCCGCCTGCTACCGACCCCCCTCAGCTCCCAGCTGTGCCCTGGACACCATTTGTGAATTGATCGCCCCCCATCTAGCTTCAGAGTTTGTTCTGTTAGGTGACCTAAACTGGGATATGCTTAACACCCCGGCAGTCCTACAATCTAAGCTAGATGCCCTCAATCTCACTCAAATCATCAAGGAACCCACCAGGTACAACCCTAACTCTGTAAACAAGGGCACCCTCATTGACGTCATCCTGACCAACTGGCCCTCCAAATACACCTCCGCTGTCTACAACCAGGATCTCAGCGATCACTGCCTCATTGCCTGTATCCGCTACGGAGCCGCAGTCAAACGACCACCCCTCATCACTGTCAAACGCTCCCTAAAACACTTCTGTGAGCAGGCCTTTCTAATCGACCTGGCCCGGGTATCCTGGAAGGACATTGACCTCATCCCGTCAGTTGAGGATGCCTGGTCTTTCTTTAAAAGTAACTTCCTCACCATTTTAGATAAGCATGCTCCGTTCAAAAAATGCAGAACTAAGAACAGATATAGCCCCTGGTTCACTCCAGACCTGACTGCCCTCGACCAGCACAAAAACATCCTGTGGCGGACTGCGCTAACATCGAATAGTCCCCGCGATATGCAACTGTTCAGGGAAGTCAGGAACCAATACACACAGTCAGTCAGGAAAGCTAAAGCCAACTTCTTCAGGCAGAAGTTTGCATCCTGTAGCTCCAACTCCAAAAAGTTCTGGGACACTGTGAAGTCCATGGAGAACAAGAGCACCTCCTCCCAGCTGCCCACTGCACTGAGACTAGGTAACATGGTCACCACCGATAAATCCATGATTATCGAAAACTTCAACAAGCATTTCTCAACGGCTGGCCATGCCTTCCGCCTGGCTACTCCAACCTCGGACAACAGCTCCCCCCCCCCGCAGCTACTCGCCCAAGCCTCTCCAGGTTCTCCTTTACCCAAATCCAGATAGCAGATGTCCTGAAAGAGCTGCAAAACCTGGACCCGTACAAATCAGCTGGGCTGGACAATCTGGACCCTCTATTCCTGAAACTATCCGCCGCCATTGTCGCAACCCCTATTACCAGCCTGTTCAACCTCTCTTTCATATCGTCTGAGATCCCCAAGGATTGGAAAGCTGCCGCAGTCATCCCCCTCTTCAAAGGGGGCGACACCCTGGACCCAAACTGTTACAGACCTATATCCATCCTGCCCTGCCTATCTAAGGTCTTCGAAAGCCAAGTCAACAAACAGGTCACTGACCATCTTGAATCCCACCGTACCTTCTCCGCTGTGCAATCTGGTTTCCGAGCCGGTCACGGGTGTACCTCAGCCACGCTCAAGGTACTAAACGATATCATAACCGCCATCGATAAAAGACAGTACTGTGCAGCCGTCTTCATAGACCTTGCCAAGGCTTTCGACTCTGTCAATCACCGTATTCTTATCGGCAGACTCAGTAGCCTCGGTTTTTCGGATGACTGCCTTGCCTGGTTCACCAATTACTTTGCAGACAGAGTTCAGTGTGTCAAATCGGAGGGCATGCTGTCCGGTCCTCTGGCAGTCTCTATGGGGGTGCCACAGGGTTCAATTCTCGGGCCGACTCTTTTCTCTGTATATATCAATGATGTTTCTCATGCTGCGGGCGATTCCCTGATCCACCTCTACGCAGACGACACCATTCTATATACTTCCGGCCCGTCCTTGGACACTGTGCTATCTAACCTCCAAACGAGCTTCAATGCCATACAGCACTCCTTCCGTGGCCTCCAACTGCTCTTAAACGCTAGTAAAACCAAATGCATGCTTTTCAACCGTTCGCTGCCTGCACCCGCACGCCTGACCAGCATCACCACCCTGGATGGTTCCGACCTTGAATATGTGGACATCTATAAGTACCTAGGTGTCTGGCTAGACTCTAAACTCTCCTTCCAGACCCATATCAAACATCTCCAATCGAAAATCAAATCAAGAGTCGGCTTTCTATTCCGCAACAAAGCCTCCTTCACTCACGCCGCCAAACTTACCCTAGTAAAACTGACTATCCTACCGATCCTCGACTTCGGCGACGTCATCTACAAAATTGCTTCCAACACTCTACTCAGCAAACTGGATGCAGTTTATCACAGTGCCATCCGTTTTGTCACTAAAGCACCTTATACCACCCACCACTGCGACTTGTATGCTCTAGTCGGCTGGCCCTCGCTACATATTCGTCGCCAGACCCACTGGCTCCAGGTCATCTACAAGTCCATGCTAGGTAAAGCTCCGCCTTATCTCAGTTCACTGGTTACGATGGCAACACCCATCCGTAGCACGCGCTCCAGCAGGTGTATCTCACTGATCATCCCTAAAGCCAACACCTCATTTGGCCGCCTTTCGTTCCAGTTCTCTGCTGCCTGTGACTGGAACGAATTGCAAAAATCGCTGAAGTTGGAGACTTTTATCTCCCTCACCAACTTCAAACATCTGCTATCTGAGCAGCTAACCGATCGCTGCAGCTGTACATAGTCTATTGGTAAATAGCCCACCCATTTTCACCTACCTCATCCCCATACTGTTTTTATTTATTTATTTTTATTTTTCTGCTCTTTTGCACACCAATATCTCTACCTGTACATAACCATCTGATCATTTATCACTCCAGTGTTAATCTGCATAATTGTAATTATTTGCCTACCTCATGCCTTTTGCACACAATGTATATATAGACTCCCCTTTTTTTCTACTGTGTTATTGACTTGTTAATTGTTTACTCCATGTGTAACTCTGTGTTGTCTGTTCACACTGCTATGCCTTATCTTGGCCAGGTCGCAGTTGCAAATGAGAACTTGTTCTCAACTAGCCTACCTGGTTAAATAAAGGTGAAATAAATAAAATTAATTTTTTTTTTTTTTTTAAATCGCCTCGCTCCTTATCAGCCTGATTGTTCCCCTCAGCAGGCAGTCTGGTTTAACTGGGCTGTAGCTCACTGCACCCTAAAAGGCCATACAAAAGCTATGGTGTTAGTCAGAGCTTCTTAGGGTTTAATTCCTGCCGTTTCAAAGTGACACATTGTCAAACCGTTTGGACAGCTATCGCTGGTCCATATTATCAATCGATGGTCCATAGTATCATTTCCGGTTCCCACTAATTAAATACAGGAAATTATGTCATGGCCACACAGCATCCTGCTCTAACAGTCTCCTGTCCAATATTCTGTACTAATTTACAAAACTGAGTTCTTATTTTATGTAACCTGCAGCCGTTTCGTCTAGTTGAGTAATCACTGATTTCCTCTGTCCTATAGGTGCACCCTTTACACTGAGCCAATCCCAGTTCAAATGGACGATAAAGGGAATTACTCACACAACTGGATTGAGAGCATAAACAACCAAACTGAACTGGTGAAAGGAAAGAACAAGGTATGTATATAATATGGGTTTGATCTCATTAGATTTGTAACCTGGAACTGCTTAACATTGTACAACAATAATTCATGTGGGTGTACTTTTCATATATGAGTCAGGTTTGATAAATATACTGTAATCTGAACAGAAATGTAAATGTCAATGACAAAATAGTTGTGCAAATTAAAAAAAATATATATAATAATATTTCACCTTTATTTAACTAGGTAAGCTAGTTGAGAACAAGTTCTTATTTACAACTGCGACCTGGCCAAGATAAAGCAAAGCAGTGTGACGCAAACAACAACACAGAATTACACATGGAATAAGCATATACAACAATTACTTGGAGATGTACTGTGTGAGAAAGGGATTTAGAGTAAATGGCTATAGAGAGGGTTCGGAGAGACTAACACGGACGTGGAAATCTGCATGGCCGTTCTCTTTGAGATGGCAACATCTGAAAACAATACATCGAGGCAATCCCCTTCCTCATATTGGCAGTTCTAAAATGTTCTAGAAGGATTCATTCTATCTGCATCACTTTAGACTTATGTAACTGTGACCAAAAGTTATGGAAGGAACATCAATATGTATAATGAAATTGTAGTACAGTACAGTCTGTACAGTACATTGTAAATACTGTTTATTTATACATTGTAATATTCAACATGTACAGAGAAAAAGCTATTTATAGTAAAATACATTTAGTGTATACCAGTAGGCATATTTATGACACGGAAACCCACATTATTGTTTACGCTGCAGTAACTGCCACTAAATCAACTTATCCGTCATTTCGTATATGCTGTCTGCAACAAACAGACCATCATATCTGACATGATTTGCTTTTTATTAAAAGAAGCCCCTTAGCCTTCAATTAAGGTCAACGCAAGTCGAGCGCCAGAACTGCCATGAAGAAAAAGCATTTTGGCTCTTTTCAGGGCTGCTCTCCTGAATCGTTCGTCCGTCTGCCCCATTAACTGAAAGACACAGTTCATTTCACCCTGCTGGAGTGAAAAACACCCTCTGAACAAAACGCAGATTTTGGATCTAAAGCAGCTAGGCCTGTAAATGATGCAGCTGCCTGGTCTGCCAGAGAGCACTGTTTATTCTGACATCAGTGGATCTTTGTCTGTTGGAACACGGAGGGCTGTGGAGCTCCTCGTAAAACAGACCAATACAACCATACGGCTCAAGCCATGCGTGTGCAGACAGCGGAGAAGGGACTTTTATAGGTTCCCTCCTAACTCCACTGACCTTTTGAAGAGATCAGCCGTAATCGCTGGAACTACTAAAACAAAGTTTGGAAATTGAAATAATTGGTTATTTTCATTGTTTTCATCATATCTGTGTTCTTACACCATAGCTGAATGTAATGGTTAGGGGATCCACAAGAGGTATGCAAATAATTACAATCTTAAAAGTGTTCACCTGGGACACCTTGACCATATAACCACATTAGTTCCTAAGTCTCCAATAGAAGTTTCTGCAATTTTCCCTGCAGTTTACTAAACACTCGATCACTTCCTCTCACAAAAAATGGACCACGTCTTGGCATGCGTTCCCAAAGCATACTGAACATGGAGACTATAGACATTACAGCACATGTCCTAGAGGAGCTTGTTACCAAAACCATTCACTCCAAACGTAATTAAGTGCAGGCCTCAACTGTTTCCCCCAAAAGCCCACCTATAGGATTAGTTGAAAGACAGCCGTGCCAACACACTAGGTCAAATTGGGACATAAATCTAGCCAGCATATAAGCATTTCAACAGCACAAGCAAACCTACCACCAAAGAAAATACTGGTTATAATAAGTCATTACCCAAACACGTATGCTGGTGTGGTAAACTTTATGAAATGGTATTTCTCCAGCTTTCCCCTATAGGAGATTTATGAAGGTGTTTCCTCCCTCTGATGATGGACGGTTGAAGGGATTTCGAATCATGCTAATGGTATACATATTGTAAAGAACGGGAATCATGCTAATGGTATACAAACTGTAAAGAATGGGAATCATGCTAATGGTATGCGTACTGTAATAACAGGAATCATGCTAATGGTATACGTACTGTAATAACAGGAATCATGCTAATGGTATACATACTGTAATAACAGGAATCATGCTAATAGTATACATACTGTAATAACAGGAATCATGCTAATGGTATACATACTGTAATAACAGGAATCGTGCTAATGGTATACATACTGTAATAACAGGAATCATGCTAATGGTATACGTACTGTAATAACAGGAATCATGCTAATGGTATATGTACTGCAATAACAGGAATCATGCTAATGGTATACATACTGTAATAACAGGAATCATGCTAATGGTATACATACTGTAATAACAGGAATCATGCTAATAGTATACACACTGTAATAACAGGAATCATGCTAATGGTATACATACTGTAATAACAGGAATCGTGCTAATGGTATACATACTGTAATAACAGGAATCATGCTAATGGTATACATACTGTAAAGAGCGGGAATCATGCTAATGGTATACATACTGTAAAGAACAGGAATTATGCTAATGGTATATGTACTGTAAAGAACAGGAATCATGCTAATGGTATACAAACTGTAAAGAATGGGAATCATGCTAATGGTATACGTACCGTAATAACAGGAATCATGCTAATGGTATACGTACTGTAATAACAGGAATCATGCTAATGGTATACATACTGTAATAACAGGAATCATGCTAATGGTATACAAACTGTAAAGAACGGGAATCATGCTAATGGTATACATACTGTAAAGAACAGGAATTATGCTAATGGTATACGTACTGTAAAGAACAGGAATCATGCTAATGGTATACTGTACATTCTGTAAAGAACAGGAATCATGCTAATGGTATACATACTGTAAATAATGGGAATCATGCTAATGGGATACATACTGTAAAGAATGGGAATCATGCTAATAGAATACATACTGTAAAGAACAGGAATCATGCTAATGGTATACGTACTGTAAAGAACAGGAATCATGCTAATGGTATACTGTACATACTGTAAAGAACAGGAATAATGCTAATGGTATACATACTGTAAAGAACAGGAATCATGCTAATGGTATACATACTGTAAAGAACAGGAATCATGCTAATGGTATACATACTGTAAAGAACAGGAATCATGCTAATGGTATACATACTGTAAAGAACAGGAATCATGCTAATGGTATACATTCTGTAAAGAACAGGAATTGTGCTAATGGTATTCATACTGTAAAGAACAGGAGGGCCCGCACACTGCTTGTGCTCCCAATTCACCACTTTATTGACTACCTATCAATCCAAAAAGGATCTCCTTCAGGTACAATACAGTACACACCTAGTAATAGAGGGCTTAGGCTTCATTCACTTCCAACACTACCAATCTCTGATGGACATAAATAGGGAGGCACTCCTTATTTACAAGCGCTTGTGGCCCAAACACCAGTGTTTTATAGGGGTGAGGACTAAGGGTCAGTGATAACAAGCACCGGTTTGTTGGGAGATAATTATTTTCTGTCACCCCACATAAATCACTGTTCTCCGTGAATGAGAATAGAGTGTTAATCAGGTTTGCATGGCCAGCCTCAGAGGGGCTCCTGGTGGAGAGGGGGACCGACTGGGCAGGGTCACAGCACCAGGGGACGGGGGAGAGAGGCATGGGCCCTCCCTGGGGTCATAATGCTTCTGGTCAAGTCACCACTTAGGGACAGAGCGCACTTGTTGAAACGACTGTTTTCCAGCTCACGTTACTTCATCATGAGTAATGACCGTAACACAACACCATGTAACTACTCCGTCAGTGGTCTGACCAATGTCATAACAACTCGGGGTAGACAACTTAACACAACTTTTAGCTAGCTTTTCCATCCAAACATGTTTACACAGCGCACACTCAGGGTTTGGTAGGTTACTTTCTAAGTGTAATCTGTTAGTTACAAGTTACTTGTCCAAAATTGTAATCAGGAACGTAACTTTTGGATTACCCAAACTCAGTAACGTAATCTGATTATGTTCCCTTACTTTTAGATTACTTTCCCCTTAAGATGTATTAGAAGAAGACAAAAATGTATGTTACCAATTGAACGACATCTGTTGAAGGATAAGTCAATGTTAAGGTTTATGTAGCTGGCCATATTTGAATGTTAAAGTTTACTTTATGGGTTGGTTATGTTGGCTTCTTCTAACCCATCGCTTTCTACTACATATAATAGTACGATTAAATTATATCTTTACATTAAAAACCAAAGTCTATCAGAATTCCAGCCATTTTTAAAACCCCTTGATCTTCAAGAATAGGATTTATGGAAGTATAGATTAGCCAAATTGTTTTACCTGAGCATGACCCCAAAACTAAGGACATACAGTATTAGCCAGCCCTACTCTATTGTTTATGATTTTGTTGTCATGGAGGACTGATTGGGCTCCTTAATTCGATAATTTATAAGTCCAAAAATAGATTTTGCAACTACAGATGGCCCCCTTAAGTCTATCAAAAGTTTGCAAGTTTGAGCATGTGTGCATTAGGCCTATGGATTTTTTTTTTTACTAGCATGAATTAGATTGAGCAGTAAAAGCCCCACTTTTATTCCAGAAGCTTGGATCCTCACTGTGCAGCTGTTGCAAGAGCGCATTTTTCACTGGCTGTCCACTGGTTTCAAAAACAATGATTGATAGGCAGCTTAACCTTCTTGAAGCTAACCATTATTGGGTTGAAATACACATTTAGATTTGTGAACAGCCATCCACAACAACCACAATCCGTAAAGCGAAAATAGCTAAATGAGAGAGCAGCAGTGTGATTCACATCATGTCATGCGCTATGTAGATATCAATAATAAGTGATATCCGTATCGCCGTAGACTACACCACTGCTGTCATCCTTACCTCCAAGCGTTTATTCAAGTTGGATAATCTTTGGATGCCGACAGCAGTCGCACCATTGGAAGACAGCTTGGACTGTAGCCTACAAAAGCCTATTCCTGCTCTTTTCCCGTGATCCATCAAACACATTAATGTTAGTGTTTCTTTATAGTGGTCTCTGACTTGTGGTCAGACTCGCTCAGGTGGAACAAACTTAAACTGTTTTCAATGCTGATTTGAATGTCATTAACAGAGAAGTGTCAACTTTTTTTCCCCCGCAAACATCCTTTCTGAATTTAAAAGTAATCCTCAAAGTAATCATCTAGTTTTTCAAAAGTATCGGTAATCTGATTACAATATTTTTGATCCTATTGTAACGGATTACAGTTACCGTTTTTGTGTAATGTGTTACTCCCTCAACCCTGCTCACAATATGAGCTGAAACATTGAAACCATATTAAAACAGTGAAAATGTGTCCGACACAGTCCAGTCTCATGGCTAAAGCTCTATTTCTGAGGGGCAGAGCACAATGGCACTAGAAACCCAGGAAGTTAACACCACCCAGACAATACAGCCACAGCATTCAGCACCTTTGATGTAGCTGCTCTGAAAACAGATGTCGTTCTGAACACAAAACAGAACCCTACGCAATCTGGCCCCTTGCCCAAATCGTACTTATTGTTGTGTCTACTTAAGCCATTAAACGGGTTCCACTCCAACGGTGATAGAATCGAGTGTGGCATTGTAAATGCTCCCCAGGAAATGACATGGAGGCCCCGGCACTCTTTCTGTGGACCTGTGCTGTGGCGAGAGAAGAGGCGGGTTTTGAAAGTCCAGATGTATCCTTCCATTATTGTGACGAGAGCATAAAACAGGCTAGGCTTAAGGCAGATCTCTGACACACTAGCTAATGGCAAAATAGCCACACTGATGTTGATGGAACATCTGCTGTTGTATTTCAAAAGACATTGTGTCAGTGTGTATGGATTGAGGTATAATGAATCTTATGCCAACCTGAACATTTTTCATGTAACTTTTTTATTTGTACAAGTTAGTCTCATCGAGATAAACATATATTTTGCACAGAGTGTACAGCATTTTCTGGCTGTATTGTAGATCGAATGATTGGCTTGTTCACTCTCCTCCATAGACTGTGAGTACGCTGGTGGTGGGAGCGGCTAACGTCACAGGGATCTACTCCTGCGCAGCCCAGAACAAACTTGGCACCCGTACACTGAGAACCCCCTTCTATGTGGACGGTAAGTGGGCCAATTTAACATTACACGACGTGGGGAGTTGATTGAAAGAACAGCATAAGGAAAAATTACAAGCAGAAACGCTTGAGTGGTTTTTATTTTTACGGGCCAGGCATACAGTATAACATATAACATACATGAGGTCTCGCTTCCAGTGACTACACGTACGCACTGTAATGAATTGCGAGGCAAGCGAAAGAATGCACAGATTGTACTGTGCAATAAAGAGTGCAGATGGAGGCATTAATTGAAACCATCTTCCTCCGGAGCAGGCAGGCTTCAGGATCGAACGGAAGAGGCAAACATGTCCTGGGCCATATGGTACAGTCTAATACTGCGAGTTTAAAAACAGCTCTGAGCGTACACTGGAGTGCCCGCGGGTCATTTCTCTTCTTCTCGGAGCCTGCCGCTGCATGAATCATTTTTTATATGCATCTGAACAGTTCCAAATGTTCATGAAATGAAAATTCCATCTAGTCCAGTTATATAATGATAGGAGAAATCAGCTGTCAGGGCACGCAAGCAGTCATTACCGCGGGAAAAAATGTGAAACCGTAGAAGTTTTGAAGTTGAAAACTGATTGATGATAGATTGTAATTGGGAATGGTGGTGACACTATGTTTGGGGACACGGCTGATGATGCCAAACTCCGAGTTTCCGGATGAGAATAAAATCAGTCTCTGGAGGAAGTGCTGCAATGTGCCACCATTCCAGAGGTGGAGATCGAGAGCACTGGAATGCTGCAGAATTGTAATAACAGCTGTCGTCTCTTATGGAACACAGAATGCTTTCCAGTGTTCTGAATAAACAAACTCAGTCTGGCTCCCCGGAGGCCCGGCCCCGGCCTGATTCCTATTGCACTGCTGTAGGCCGAACATCAGCGCTGCTCACCGCACACCGCCAACGTGCTTCCAATTAATAGTGATGAAACAGGAAATAACTGCAAATTCCTGGTGTGGTGATGCGCAGCTTGATTTTTCGGAGATGTTCTTTCCCAGAATAGGACAGCGTCAGTGTCTATCTTGCTGAGAGGAGAGGTTTACAGGCAATAACAAAGATGCTCTTGTATCCCACTTACATACTGTACAATAATCTAACCTGTGCTTATGCATGGTAGTTTTACTAGGCACCCAAATGGGGTGTCCTCCCCCACACAAAAAAAATGCTCTAACACTCCTAATGAATTGATGTGTTTTTCCCCTCTCCCCCGCCAGATCACCCTCAGCACCTGGCCATTGAGCCCCAGACTGCCATCGAGGGTGACGACGTCACTCTGACCTGCAGGGGGACCCGGTACCTGTACACAGACCTGCAGTGGAAGGACCCTCAGAACTCCACCATCACCAACAACGTCACGGCCCTACAGTTCAGCCCCTACTCTATCTCTCTCTCCCTAAGCCTGCACAATGTGTCCAGGAATCACACAGCAGGCTACCAGTGCTGGGCGCACAAGATCCACAACAAGAGAGCTATAGTCAAGACTGTGCTGACTGTGCATGGTGAGGAAGTGACAGAGAGAACATTGCCTGCTGGGTGTTCAATGAGGTCTCTAACAGAACAGTAATTGCACGTTATATGGGTATTACCAAACTTTAAGAATAATATGTTTGTGTAACATCGTATTTAAAAGTGTCTGCTCCTGGATATAAACCCGCTCGTGATTATGAAACCCAGTAGAGAGATGAGTTTGTCTGAGGGAAATCTTGAAAAGAAGAGCGATCGAATTCAGATATGCTTTTGTGATTGAAACAGAGAGGAAGAGGCCGTGGCTGAGACAGAACCTGACCAATCAAGATGTAAACAGCAGCAGCACTCTGACTATGGCCTGCTACGCCCTGGGTGTGCCGCCACCCTACATCACCTGGTACAAAGACAACCTACCAGTACAGGAGGGTCCAGGTAAGAAATGACTTGGGATTTAGGGGCCCTGGGTTTTCCCTGGTTGGGTCACATGATCAAGAAAATCTCCTGGGCCTCCTCGTTGTTGAATTGCTCAACCATGTTAGTCATTTTCTCCATAAAATCTGAGCTGTTGACTTTGTGCTGTTGTTCCAGGTATTACCCTGAGGGAGGATGGGGTGCTGACGATCAAGAGAGTGAAGAAAGACGATGAGGGCTTGTACGAGTGTCTGGCCAGCAACGGTGAGGGGAGTGTGAAAGCCAGTGCTGTGGTCACTGTCGTGGGTGAGTCACTACTTTATTTCCATCATAATGAGCTTGACGAGAACCCATGTCATCCTGATAACGATATCCAATGAATCTAACTGCAGTACATTAACCACGTCAGATTCCAATCAGCCCTGAGTTTAACCAGCACAGCCACAGCCAGAACACTTCCTTACTGCATGACCAATCACAGTCACAGGAAACCTTTTGGCCATACTGGGCCATGTTTTCTTGTCAACAGTACAAATGGCTCTGGCCAGACTTCAGTATGAGAACTCTCTCTAGAGAGGAAGGCTGCCAAGAGGCTACCAAGTATGTCCAGTGAATTACTCTACTGGCTTTTATGACTGGGGCTCTTGGAGCTCTAAACGAGGTCCCCACCCATGGGACATGACCTGCAAGGAGTGTGTTAAGAGGTCCCACTCTCAATGACTGTGGGCACAGCAAGGGGAGAAGTCTTCTCGTTAAATAACCATGGGACTGGAAACATGATGACACAGACTGAGGGGGGGGGGCAAGGTCATGCGACGGTATTCTGACGACTAGCCCTGGCACCAGACATGAATTCCTGTTCCCCCAAAAATGTCCCATTTTCCTCAAAGTCCAACCCCGGTGTCAGCATCATCCGTTAGAGCATGTCCAAAATTAGACAGTTTGCTTCATGCATTGCCAAACCTTTATTTAGGCATTACTCTAAACAAAACTATTTCACAAAATTCCTAAACATTAAGGAAGGCATGTTTTGAGATGGCTGACTGTGAATGTTGACATGGATAGTTAAGAAAATTAGGGATACGCAGTGGAATGTGTTTCCACTTGTAGTGTGAACACAACATGGCGGAAATGAGTTAATCTAGCAAAAAATGAATAACTGAGAGAAATGCCAGAGTGGACTTTCAAAAAATCAACATTGCAGTGGTGTAATTCACTTCCTTGGATTCACTTAGAGAAATGTACTTTCAAGTACTGGATAAGTAGACCAGTGCCATGTCTTACTCTAATATGTTAAACAAACAAAACTGTTCCTCTATTGTGTACATCCCCATTTATATTTGTTCTCAGTTATCAATTCTTATACATTTTTCAAGAATCATCGAAATCACATAATTCCTCGGTGAACAACAGTTGACTAATTGTTCCTGTGGTCTCCTTCCAGGTGATGAGGGGAAGCCCAACATTGAGGTGATCGTCCTGGTGTGTACAGGAGCTGCTGCCACCTTCCTCTGGCTCATGCTCATCCTCTTCATCCGCAAGCTGAGGAAGGTAACAAGAGATCTCCCTGCAATCACAGCTAGTTCTGTGCTCTCTATCTCACTCTTCTTGACTGTGAAGACATTTGAGAGTGGTAACTGTTTGCATACTGCACTGGGGACTTGACTCACCATTCATTTTTTTTTAACTTAGTTTATTAAACCATAGCATCATGCCATTTAACAATGTGTAACATGCTCTTCTCAAGACATATTCAAACATCCACACTACAATGTTGAGGTTTTTGTTTGTGAGCTTCAGAAGTGGAGTGCAGTCTCACTATACAGATTTTGTCAACTGCGATCACTGACTCATGTCTCTTGCAAAATGCAGTTCAATTGGGTGGGATAATTTTAGCTTGACGTTTACGATTTCCACATTTCCTGGCATTGGAAAAGTGCTGAGATTGTGTTTGTGTGTATGACAAGAAAGTAGAGAACATGCATCAACAGTTCAAAGGCAATAGAAATAGGCACATTACAACGACAGTCATGGTAGACCAAAGGCACGGTCATGGTATGGCAAAGTCATGGTATGGCAATGGCACGGTCATGGTATGGCAATGGCACGGTCATGGTAGAGCAATGGCACGGTCATGGTAGAACAATGGCACGGTCATGGTAGAGCAATGGCACGGTCATTGTAGAACAATGGCACGGTCATGGTAGAGCAATGGCACGGTCATGGTAGAACAATGGCACGGTCATGGTAGAGCAATGGCACGGTCATGGTAGAACAATGGCACGGTCATGGTAGAGCAATGGCACGGTCATGGTAGAACAATGGCACGGTCATGGTAGAACAATGGCACGGTCATGGTAGAGCAATGGCACGGTCATGGTAGAGCAATGGCACGGTCATGGTAGAACAATGGCACGGTCATGGTAGAACACTGGCACGGTCATGGTAGAGCAATGGCACGGTCATGGTAGAACAATGGCACGGTCATGGTAGAGCAATGGCACGGTCATGGTAGAACAATGGCACGGTCATGGTAGAGCAATGGCACGGTCATGGTAGAGCAATGGCACGGTCATGGTAGAACAATGGCACGGTCATGGTAGAACACTGGCACGGTCATGGTAGAACACTGGCACGGTCATGGTAGAACAATGGCACGGTCATGGTAGAACAATGGCACGGTCATGGTAGAACAATGACACGGTCATGGTAGAACACTGGCACGGTCATGGTAGAACAATGGCACGGTCATGGTAGAACAATGGCACGGTCATGGTAGAACAATGACACGGTCATGGTAGAACACTGGCACGGTCATGGTAGAACACTGGCACGGTCATGGTAGAACAATGGCACGGTCATGGTAGAACAATGGCACGGTCATGGTAGAACAATGGCACGGTCATGGTAGAACACTGGCACGGTCATGGTAGAACACTGGCACGGTCATGGTAGAACAATGGCACGGTCATGGTAGAACAATGGCACGGTCATGGTAGAACACTTGCTCTTGTCCTTTACTTAACATGAAAAAGTTTATTTTCCACAAATCCTGTTTGATTTCACATACCTACTGTACCCAAGCTCCATCATCATTTTCTTCTCCCTCTCATCTCCCTTCCAGTCTGTGGACTATAAAATGGGTCCATCCATCATCATCGACCCAGACGAGTTTCCTCTGGATGAGCAGTGTGAACTCCTGCAGTATGACAGCAGCAAGTGGGAGTTTCCCCGAGACCGCCTCAGACTGGGTGAGTAACTTACTACACCACACAGCACTGGTACGGTCTACGAAGTCCCTCACCATGACGACGCTGTAACTCAAAAGGTCAATACGCACCACGAAGGGGCAACTACTGTAAGTGAATTTATTTGTTCACCATATACTTCACATCAACAGGTTAATGTCATTTTTGACACATCAACAGGTGTCACCCCCCTGTGAAGAGGGTGTAGCTTCGTTACTCATCAGTGACGCTACGCTGTCACACAGTCTTAACATTATATATCCCCTGAAGGAACGCTTCACGGGTCCAGTCGTCAGAACCTCAGCAGGTTGTTTTAGCCCTTTCCTGCAGTCAATGACCAAAAGTGCCCTCTTTTGCCCTAATGGGTGGAATGTCCGGTCTTTCTATGTCAAACAGTTTTGTTATATTTCACCCTTCTGTGATGTATATAAAATGTAATATTGTATTGAAACTCTAAATGTAATACATTTCAACTCTATATCTGACATGGTACAGGTGTCTGCTTTTTTGTAAGCCCATAACCATGTGTGTGAGGTGTATACTTTTATTTTAAAGTTGACTTGTTTCAAAGTAGACCAAGAATCACTCTGTGTGCCCCTGATTTAACCCACTGCAGTAAAAGGTTAATTACAGGCCCATATCGCCCATGACAGGGAACCCAATCTGATTTACTTAACCCACTGGTCTCTCTCTCTCTTGCTCTCTTTCTCTCTTCTCTCTCTTCTCTCTCTCTCAGGCAAAACTCTGGGCCATGGAGCCTTCGGGAAAGTGGTGGAGGCTTCTGCTTTTGGGATTGACAAGCTCTCGACCTGCAAGACTGTGGCTGTCAAAATGCTGAAAGGTATAGGGTAGAGGTGTTATTATCAAGACTTTGATCTGAAAACGTAATGCACGCTCATTAACAGCACTCGCGAGTCACTTTGGTTGGGAAACCAGGCTGAAAAGTCATGCAGGTTGTTTCCAGATAACTTCCTTTTGATCCCACCTGGTGGAGATGATACTGATGAAGGTACTCCTCTCCCAATGCACGTGGTCAGCTCCTACGGTAGAAACACAACAGCCGTCGTTCTGAATGTAACAGATGTAAAACAGCCATCTGTCATTTCAGCAGGTTATTTGGTTTCTCGTGCATGATATGAATTCAAGAACTGTGATGGCACACGTGTGTAGCCAGTTGTAGGCGTGTGATGGCTGCTTCTAACAGCCTGTTTGGTCTGAGAGAGACTAAGGCCTTGGTGTCCCTGGTGAGGATGACATTCTGCAGATGTGACAGGAATCAGGAAAGCATTCCACTTGGGTCCAAGATTTTCAGGCGATGAAAAATGTAAACGTGGACGGTACAAATGATGCATCTACAAAATATATGCACGTTAATCCTTATTAAGGTTTATAGACCTGATGTTTTTTAGATACACAAACAATTGAGATCAATGACCCCCCCCCCCCCCCCCCCCCCCCCTTCCCCACGCAAGATTTATGGTCACCATAACTTACAGACACATTTCGCAATCTTTCTAAATCTGGCAGAACATATTTATTCCATCAAAATGGAAACAGCGAAAAGCGGAAGAAGAGAGACTCCAGAAGCAAGAGAGACTGTCCAAGGGATTTGGCCTACTGATCTTAGCAGAGTAAACATTTCAGCCCAACATTACTGGCTGTATCCCCTTAGGTTTGAAGTGGTCAAACTAACTTCCCTCCTGGCTCTGTTGGGGTGGCCAACTCCAACTCTGTAGAGTAATGGGACCATGGATGGACAGTGATGGTGTTTTGTGAAAGATCTAGCTACATGATAAACCAGGCCATTTGTTAGATATTTCCATCAGTGTCACGGCATTAATCATCCCCTTCCATTAATCACAGAGGAACCAAGCTCGCCGGGCTGGCTGTTGCTCCCTGCTCTGCTCCAGGAACCCCAGGTCAAACGTAGTGAAAAGCAGCTCACTTCCCTAAACTGACCCTTCCTACGGGTGGTTTGAGACTCAGCGTCAGTCAGCTCCAGCTTCCAGAGCATGCTGGGACCACTGTGATGAGCCAACAATAAGACAGAGCAGAAGTACAGACCCAAAACTCAGCTCAACACTCTATGTTCTCCATTCATTATTTAAATCCAAGTCATTGATTCATGATTAAAATCGACCAAAATCTCTGTCAGAGTAAACCACATCCAGGGAGTCAGTGATGGATAAGAGCAGGAATATTTCGCACTATTTTGTTCAATCGATGTTTTCCTTTTGTTTATCAGTTAGAGACGATATTGTTTACTAACATTGCTAACTCCAGATGATCTTTTCAGATCATGAAAGAGAGAGACATTATACAGGCTCATCGGACGCATTGACTAGTTGCTATTCCACGGTCTTTGAGATCAGCGTAGCATAGAGGTTGATTTATGGTTGACCGTTAATCTTTGGCGTCGACGGCACCCCAAAAAGGACGAGTCCATTTGATGGTGTTTAGTTTATTTGGTTAAGAATAACCCTCCCTCTGACCTCATAGCATGCCTGACCCAGATATCCCCCTCCTTATATGATGTGTAGACTGGATAAACAACTGAGGAAAACAACAGCATTATCTGTTCTGTGATCTTTTTTAAAAAAAAATCGAACCAGGGACTGTAGTGACGCCTCTGCGATTCAGTGCCTGAGACCTCTGGGCCACTCGGGAGCCCTGTTCACAGTCAACGGTTATATTGTCTCTCCGTGCGTGCTCCAGGGTTTATTTTGACGGAATGTATGGCTGTGCTTTGGGTTGTATGCGAGAATCTGTTTGAATGTGAGAGAAGGCTGATGTTTATGTTTGAAGTTATATATATATTCCCATGTTGACTTCATTCCTTTCCTGACATTATCTTTGCATGCCGTCTTAACCTTTCACATTGAATGTTCTCATGTCGATGATCATATTTTCTCAAATGAAACATTTCCTGCCTGTCTTAAATCTCCTCCACATATGTCAAATCTGTTCTTTATTAAATATACTGTTTGGTTACCAGACGTCCATGAACGTACATCAGTTGGAGTCATCTTAAACAAAGCGAAATAACTTCAATGAAAATGTCATTTAAAGTCAAAATACATCCACGCTTTTGAGGGGTTGTATGAAACAGTATCCCCGCAATAGGAAATGTATATTTAACCAGCATCTCTCTAAATGGTCTGTGTGTTTGCGTTGTAACAGGAGGAGCTACGACAAATGAGCGCAAGGCTCTGATGTCCGAGCTGAAGATCCTGATCCACATTGGTCATCATCTGAATGTGGTCAACCTGCTGGGAGCTTGCACCAAGCCTGGAGGTGAGTGAGACAGAGGACAGGGTTAACTCTATGGTTAAACTTAGCCGCAGTGTATGACTTGTGAAGTAAAGGTATAAATTGCTGGCATCTCAGAGAAAATCCATCGTGATTCCAACACACTCGTCACTGTTTCTGAATCATTACTCGTTAGTCAGTTTCTTTGAATTCTGTGCTTCTTTCTTCTCAGGTCCATTGATGATGATAGTGGAGTACTGCAAATATGGAAACTTGTCAAACTACTTGAGAAGCAAGAGGGCGGATTTCATCGTCTATAAGGTGAATCAGCATCTTCACGGACTGAAGCTTTCAGAAATGCTGTTTTCTCATTAAATCCTATTCAAAAGCCTTCATCGTTTAGTCTATTTCTCAACCTGATAAGAAAACCCCAGATTGTCAGCAGAGCCGCTTTCTAAAGTGACTCAAGCTTAGCGTCTTGTATCTGTTGTGTGTCTCGTCAGAGCCAGGACGGTAAGTTGGTGACGTCGGGTTCGGGCTGTGACCTCAGCGAGCTCATCAAGCGGCGCCTGGAGAGCGTGGCAAGCACCGGAAGCTCGGCCAGCTCCGGCTTTGTGGAAGATAAGAGCTACTGCGACTCAGAGGAAGAGGAGGAAGGTAAAACTACACGAGCCAACAGTGTCTTCCTTCCCCTTACCTCCACCCCGCCCTCCCCCGGATTGTTTACTTCCTGGGCCTGATGGGACATTTCCTCCTCCTGTTCATAATTACAATCGATAGGTCAGAACCACAGGCTGGCACCCGCTGTGCCTGGATGAGAAGGAGGAGTGGAGGAAAAGGCCTCTGACAGAAGTGTTTGTCTGGTCCTGGCGTGTCGGACATTTTGTTTTGTGATGTGTTATTTCTGATGTGATTAAATGTTTACTCAGGTGGGCTGATGGAAGGAGTCCACTGGGTTCCTCCACAAACCCCCTCCTGCAGTCACACTGCACCGATATCACACGTCTCACCCCACATCTAAAATAACACCAGGCATCCTCTCCTGTCTTTAAAGGATGTTTTTAGTAAGACAGAGACTGTAGGTGGACGAATGAACCGTACTGTACGTGACAAAGGGGGTTTCGATGATGGCATGTTGCAGGTTTCTTTGTATGGGAGGCTTACATTAACAATATGGAGTTGATGATCCTGCATGTATACATTTGTATTGTGCATAATTCATGTGTTACACCATACTAAATTGTGTTTATGAAAATGGTTTGTAGTCATTACCACTTTGTGTTTTGTTTTACCCTCAGAGCCAGAGGATCTGTACAAGAGAGTATTGACAATGGAAGATTTGATTTGCTACAGTTTCCAAGTTGCAAAAGGCATGGAGTTCCTGGCTTCACGCAAGGTATGCACTTCCTCTAGGCAAATTACTGCATCAAAATCAATATCTAATACCAGTTAATAAAGCTTTATTCTGTCCAGTTAACTTTAATAAAATGCTGTTGTATTTCAAATGCCGGGGAAGTCGTTTTGTTGACCTTTTTTCATTCATAGTAAGCTCTGTTCGCTGTGAGTCTATTGGCATATTGGCTATAATCAGTCTAAAACTCATTCACATTTAAAACTCAGTCACAAGCTCTGGGAGAGCAGTTTAGACTCATTAGTGAACCCATTGTTGTAACTATCCCCATTAGAAAGAAGGGCTTAACCTGGATATGAAACACTTCACATCCGAATATCACTGATGACTGTTCCATATGGTTGTCTTAGCTGACATGCACAGGGCCATGAGTGTTTCCTGTAAGGTCACATGGTCAGGAAATAGTCCTGGCTCTAGCCATGCATTATCCCATTAGGCTAAATCTTACAGAACTCAAACGTTCATGTAAAGTCATGCATTGACTTGATCAGTCCTAATCCAAATGGATGTCTTGTCTTCTTTTCGTTAGTGTATTCATCGTGACCTGGCTGCAAGAAACATCCTACTGTCGGAGAATAATGTTGTGAAGATTTGCGATTTTGGACTGGCCAGAGACATCTACAAAGACCCAGACTACGTTCGCAAAGGGGATGTTAGTAGCTACATACTGTACTTCTATTAATCTGACATAATAAGTACATTATATATGTGATGAAATGTGCCATTGACTTGACGATTACCGCCTGGTTGTGTGAGAGAAACCAGAGACTAACTTGACTACCATCATTCAAAAATGACTTGGCAAAAACTATAGTGCCTTCAGAAAGTATTCATACCCCTTGACTTATTCCACATTTTGTTACAGCCTGAATTCAAAATGGATTCATTGTTTTTTTCTCTCATCCATCTACACACAATATCCCATAATGACAAAGTGGAAACATGTTTTTAGATATGTTTGCAAATTTATTAAAAATGAAGTACATAAACATCGCATTTACATAAGCATTCAGACACCTGAGTCAACACATGTTAGAATCGCCTTTGGCGGCGATTACAGCTGTGAGTCTTTCTGGGTAATTCACCAAGAGCTTTGCACACCTGGATTGTACAATATATGCTCATTATTCTTTTTAATAATTCTTCAAGCTCTGTCAAATCTGTTGTTGATCATTGCTAGACAACCATTTTCAGGTCTTGCCAAAGATCTTCAAGCAGATTTAAGTCAAAACTGTAACTCGGCCTCTCAGGAACATTCACTGTCTTCTTGGTAAGAAACTCCAGTGTAGATTTGGCCTTGTGTTTTAGGTTATTGTCCTGCTGAAAGGTCATCTCAGGAATTGTGAAAAACTGAGTTTAAATGTATTTGGCTAAGGTGAATGTAAACTTCCGACTTCAACTGTTTGTGTGGTGTACAGAGATGAGGTAGTCATTCAAACATCACATTAAAACCTATTATTGCATACAGAATGAGTCCATGCAACTTATTATGTGACTTGTTAAGGACATTTTTACTCCTGAACTTATTTAGGCTTGCCATAACAAAGGGGTTGAATACTTATTGACTCAAGACATTTCAGCTTTTCATTTTTCATACATTTTGACATTATGGGGTGTGTGTAGTAGGCCAGTGACCAACAAATCTCAATTGATTCCATTTTAAATTCAGGCTATAACACAACAAAATGTGACAAAGTAATGGTGTGAATTCTTTCTGAAGGCATTGTAAAGACAGACTGAATAAATGCAATAGTTCTGAGAAATGCCAGATATTCTGGGCAGATTTCAGTGTTTGTCTGAATACGGAATAAACATGTCTGTCTGCATAGACTAGAGGATGTTTTGGTGGTTGAGGATGTGTGATAGAACTACGGCATGAGGGCATGTATAGTACTTCACTCAACTCAAGCCCTTCTGCTTCTCAGATGTGACAGGTCGGTTGTTGATGGTATTAGTGAGAGAGCCAGTCACACAGGTGAGATGAGATACCGATTTAAAAGAGCTGTCGTCTCTTATCTCCATCTCTCTCTCTCTCCCCCACAGTCCAGACTGCCCCTCAAGTGGATGGCGCCAGAGGCCATTTTTGACAAGATCTACACCACTCAGAGCGATGTGTGGTCCTTTGGAGTCCTAATGTGGGAGATTTTCTCTCTGGGTAAATATACAGACCTTTAGTCCTGACCAGGAATGACTCACTATGCCTTATAGTCCCTCACCTGACCTCCCCATTAGCAGAATTAATGAGCAGAAATGAACAAACATCTGTGCACATTTCACAACGCAGCCATGTGGAACAATACAGACTTATTCAATGCAGATTTCCTCCGTTGTGTAGGTCCTTATCTTAAATCACCTCTACAAGGACTATTGTTTTAGGACTTGTCATGAAACTACAGATTTGGACTGCTTCCATGCTCTTTGCCCTACAACTTACTTATTTCAGAGAAATTATATCATGCTAAATGTGTTTTTGTTATTTCTCAGTAAACATTACTGCTTAGAATGTTTTATTTTTTTAATGAAATAGTCTCCAAGAAGCTTTTTTTTTTACGTGTAATCTTACAATTTTGCACACAGTGTGCAGTATCCCTTCCATAGAAGGGAGAAGTTTCTGTCTGTCATCAGCCAGCGATGTTCAGTGAGGAGTCTCCAGTCAGCTAGCCAGGCGAGGCAAGGTGCCCCCAGCCATGCAGCTCCTCCAGATGTACTGGGTCATAACTGTCTCCTGCTACTGCGTAATTGTGCCTCTGGGATAAAACGGGGCTGCATTGTCAGCTTGAGAGAACAATTTTCATGCTGCTCGTGCTTTAAACATTAGTGAACTTCCACTGTGAATTCTATCACAGGCAAAGGGCCGTTAAAAAGAAAGAATACCTTCCATTTAAGTCGGCCGTTGCCTTCCCAGCTGGCAATGCAAACGCGCTGTAACCAAGCAGCCGATCAATGTAAATGTTTGCCCCTGCGGTGAAACCACTGCAACCTTTGAGACGCCATTGAATGTCGGTTCATGACTGTCTTTGCACCGTGCAACAAAGCAGAGACCAAGCTGTTCTAGAGCAAGACTCCACATGACATATTGTATGCTCAAATGTCGCCATAGGCAGCAAGGACAACATTCAGAGTAAATGTTAGGAAAGTGTAAGGAAAGAACAGCACATTGATGCAGGGCTTGAGGTTTGATTGTGCATGCTACGTTTGAACCTCTGCCATGAAGCCAATCACCCAGGAGGACTTGGGTCAACAACAAAAAAAAGGTTGTGAAATGTGAACTACCTCAAGACATGGGGTACATGCAAACACTTGTTCTCTCTCTCTCTCTCTCTCTCTCTCTCTCTCATGCTCTCTATATCTCTCTCTCATGCTCTCTCTTTATCTCTCTCATGCTTTCACTTTTTCTCTCTCTCTCATGCTCTCTCTATCTCTCTCTCTCTTTCTCTCATGCTCTCTCTGTTTCTCTCACTCTCTTTCTCGCTCTCTGTTTCTCTCACTCTCTCTCTCTCTCTGTTTCTCTCTCGCATGCTCTCTCTCTCTCGCATGCTCTCTCTCTCTCTCTAGCATGCTCTCTCTCATGCTCTCTTTATCTGTCTCCTCTCTCTCTCTCTGTTTCTCTCACTCTCTTTCTCGCTCTCTGTTTCTCTCACTCTCTCTCTCTCTGTTTCTCTCTCGCATGCTCTCTCTCTCTCGCATGCTCTCTCTCTCTCTCTCTATCTCGCATGCTCTCTCTCATGCTCTCTTTATCTGTCTCCTCTCTCTCTCTCTGTTTCTCTCTCTCTCTCTCTCTCTGTTTCTCTCTCGCATGCTCTCTCTCTCGCATGCTCTCTCTCTCTCTCTATCTCGCATGCTCTCTCTCATGCTCTCTTTATCTGTCTCTTTATCTGTCTCTCTCTCTCTCTCTCTCTCACACACACACACACACATGCTCCCTCTTTATCTTTCTCTCTCACACACACTCTCTCTCTCCCTTTGCTCACTGTCTCTCTCTCTTTCTCCCGTAACTTTTCTTTGTCACAACCACACACTCTGTTTGGACCCCAGGAAGATTTGCTGCTGCCTTGGCAACAGCTTATGGGCATCTTAATAAAATACAAGAAAGAAAATACTAAATACCCACAGACACATATATAGTACCTTCACATAACCACTCACACATCTGGGTGGTGTTAACATGGTCTCAGAAAGATAAATTAGGACACGAAACGACTGCAAAAAAATTACAAACACTCAGTCTGGCAACCTGATAGGTGTTTGAAGGTCAAAGGTTTGCTCCAGTCCCAAGGTGCTGGCATATGCATATGGAGACGTGACCTGCTGTCTAGCAGCTTGAGTTTTGCCTTGTGGTTTAGGATTTCCACCTCTTGTTCGTTTTAGGTGCCAAACCATCAACTACACCCCTGTTTCTGTGTTAGACATGAGTTACGCGGTAATCGACCTATTTGTTTGCCATGATTGGTTGATGTGATGAAAAGAAAAAGGGCGTTCTAGCAGGCGTTACCGCCTCCTAAGACTGCTTGTTAATATCGACATCATGCTCTGGAGATTTACAGTGGGGCAAAAAAGTATTTAGTCAGCCACCAATTGTGCAAGTTCTCCCACTTAAAAAGATGAGAGAGGCCTGTAATTTTCATCATAGGTACACTTCAACTATGACAGACAAAATTAGAAAAAAAATCCAGAAAATCACATTGTAGGATTTTTAATTAATTAATTTGCAAATGATGGTGGAAAATAAGTATTTGGTCAATAACAAAAGTTTATCTCAATATTTTGTTATATACCCTTTGTTGGCAATGACAGAGGTCAAACGTTTTCTGTAAGTCTTCAAAAGGTTTTCACACACTGTTGCTGGTATTTTGGCCCATTCCTCCATGCAGATCTCCTCTAGATCAGTGATGTTTTGGGGCTGTTGCTGGGCAACACAGACTTTCAACTCCAAAGATGTTCTATGGCGTTGAGATCTGGAGACTGGCTAGGCCACTCCAGGACCTTGAAATGCTTCTTACGAAGCCACTCCTTCATTGCCCGGGCGGTGTGTTTGGGACCATTGTCATGCTGAAAGACCCAGCCACGTTTCATCTTCAATGCCCTTGCTGATGGAAGGATGTTTTCACTCAAAATCTCACGATACATGGCCCCATTCATTCTTTCCTTTACACGGATCAGTCGTCCTGGTCCCTTTGCAGAAAAACAGCCCAAAAGCATGATGTTTCCACCCCATGCTTCACAGTAGGAATGGTGTTCTTTGGATGCAACTCAGCATTCTTTGTCCTCCAAACACGACAAGTTGAGTTTTTACCAAAAAGTTATATTTTGGTTTAATCTGACCATATGACATTCTCCCAATCTGTTTCTGGATCATCCAAATGCTCTCTAGCAAACTTCAGACGGGCCTGGACATGTACTGGCTTAAGCAGGGGGACACGTCTGGCACTGCAGGATTTGAGTCCCTGGCGGCGTAGTGTGTTACTGATGGTAGGCTTTGTTACTTTGGTCCCAGCTCTCTGCAGGTCATTCACTAGGTCCCCCCGTGTGGTTCTGGGATTTTTGCTCACCGTTCTTGTGATCATTTTGACCCCACTGGGTGAGATCTTGCGTGGAGCCCCAGATCGAGGGAGATTATCAGTGGTCTTGTATGTCTTCCATTTCCTAATAATTGCTCCCACAGTTGATTTCTTCAAACCAAGCTGCTTAGCTATTGCAGATTCAGTCTTCCTAGCCTGGTGCAGGTCTACAATTTTGTTTCTGGTGTCCTTTGACAGCTCTTTGGTCTTGGCCATAGTGGAGTTTGGAGTGTGACTGTTTGAGGTTGTGGACAGGTGTCTTTTATACTGATAACAAGTTCAAACAGGTGCCATTAATACAGGTAACGAGTGGAGGACAGAGGAGCCTCTTAAAGAAGAAGTTACAGGTCTGTGAGAGCCAGACATCTTGCTTGTTTGTAGGTGACCAAATACTTAATTTCCACCATAATTTGCAAATAAATTAATTAAAAATCCTATAATGTGATTTTCTGGATTTTTTTCTCATTTTGTCTGTCATAGTTGAAGTGTACCTATGATGAAAATTACAGGCCTCTCTCATCTTTTTAAGTGGGAGAACTTGCACAATTGGTGGCTGACTAAATACTTTTTTTTGCCCCACTGTAGATGCTATCTGACATTGTGTCAGGGATCTTGGTCGGGTACATGAAAATATTTGTTCATGAGTCAGGAAATGTTTATGGATTACATGGCGTGGGCAATATTTTTGAAAACCCCAACTGGATTGCATATTTGATTCAAGTTGGCTTAGTGTATTACTGTTTTTATTTAGACTGAGCCAAGCGTGAATTAAAGTTATTAAAAAATATATCTTACCTCACCCCCGATATTCCAATTTCAGAATTATTCTAGCATTATCTCTAGATGTTATTCAATGTTTCATATCATTGCCCATGTGTAAGGTCAATCAGTTGATTTTGAAGCAGTCTTAACTGAGTGTTTATGAAGCTTTCTTCTCTAATCTTTGTAAAGTATCCAATCCTCTCTGTGTGGGAGATTGAAGTGTCTGATAACCCTGCACTTCCCTCTCGCTCTCCCTTTCCCAGGTGCCTCTCCATATCCTGGCTTACACATCGACGAGGAGTTCTGCTGCCGACTGAAGGAAGGGACCAGGATGAGAGCTCCGGAATACTCCTCCTCTGAGATGTAAGGATCAAGCAATCATTGCTTCCCCATTACTTAACTTACAAACCCGTCTCATCATCTAACTCAGGCTTTAAAAAGTAATGCCCTTGCAGTTTGAAGAGTGGCCCATGTCAGAAAGTTCATCATAAATGCTATAGCTCTCTTACCTCTTGCCTGTGCATAATACACTGAGCTCCCTTGGCTCTTGAAACTTGTAAAGAGCCCAAACCATGCCTCTCGTCAAGTCTCCGTATCCGCCAACCTCTCCTAAAGGTAATTAGCTAACAGGAACTCTTGCTCAGAGCCACCCATTAAAGGGCACTCAATAAAAGCCTCCCATATTGATATAGTGAAAAAAGGACTTGTATCTGCTCTTTCATTCGTCTGAATGGGTGACAGGGCTTATAGGCATCGTGGGTAATCCAGCTCTGAATGTGGAGGAGAGACAGGAGCTGCTGATTGGCAGTTAACTGAGGGGCTGGCAAGGTGCGGATCCATTTTAAGACTGACATCGATGCGGCCGTAATTAAGCCCAACACTAAAAGTTGGGGTAGTGGAGTGGCCAGGGGGGCAGCCAGGGGGGCAGCCAGACACAGGGCAATAAGAGCCAAAGGGCGGGACACTCTGAAGCAGGGCAGAGGTGGACGCTGCTGCTGAAACAGAATATCTTTGGGGGAGTCTAGTGGGGTTTCTCCTGGCCCTGTGGTATCAGTGCTGTTTGTCTAGAAGGGAGGTGGACTGGATAGGGAGAGCTAGGGTTGTTGTTGCCTTTAGGTTACTGGGTGGCTTCTCAGCAGGGAGCTCTGTCTGGGGCTCTCACTCACTGTCCCAGGCTGCGGCATATGTCTGAGTTTGCAATAAGGACCTCTTGCTCTCACTTCCTGAGCTCTGCTGTTAATCTATCTCCCATTCAGCTGTGTGTGTGTGTGTGTGTGTGTGTGTGTGTGTGTGTGTGTGTGTGTGTGTGTGTGTGTGTGTGTGTGTGTGTGTGTGTGTGTGTGTGTGTGTGTGTGTGTGTGTGTGTGTGTGTGTGTGTGTGTGTGTGTGTTTGTGTGTGTGTGTGTGGTGCATAGGGTTTGGTTTTCATTTGTGACAGAGCATGGTGGAGTCAAACTTCCTCTGTCTTATTCATTTGTAATTGATAAATGTTGTCCAGAATTGTTTTAAACATCTTGTGCCAACTGGAACCAAGCTAATGGATATATCACCAATACCTGGGAGATGGTGATTGGAGATGACCAGCAAAATATGAACCAGACTGGAGTCTTAAGCCAATGTCACACAAAGCAATCTGGAGGCAATTTATGTTGCTTGCAACAAAGCTGCATTTGGGTTGCTCTGTGTGTCACCCCCCCGAAATTGCCTGAAACTTAGTTGCATTGCATCGCAAGTGATGGAAATCAATTCTATTTCACGTAACTGACTGTATGCAATGTCTAATCAGTGTGCAGAAAAAGGTTTACGTCGACTCGTCATGTCGTTCCATCCAGTTGTCAGTGTCGCTAAAAATTGCGACAAACGAGAGAGACATGGCAAATGGGAAATGTATAAACAATTCCAGACACCATGGCTAGTCATGGTTTTGTACATGGTCTGGCAGTCAATAAATCCCAGACCTTTCTTTGTCCGGTTTCAACTGAAATTGTCCAACATGAACTGCACTAGCTAGCTAGCTTAGCTCGTCGCTAACTTGGTTAGCTAGCTAGCTATCTTGGTAAAGCATAGCTTTAAAGGCTAGCTAGCTAAATTGCACAGCCAGCATTTTGTCTATATATCGATGCTGTTAAAATTACCAAACGTTTGGATAAATAAATAATTTATGTAAACCATGATGTGACGTTTGACAGGATTAGATGTTGAATGTAATTTCAATTGCATTTGAATTGATATGTGTATCAGCAAAGTTGCTTGAGATGATGTCACTTGCAACTTGCATCTGCAACAGAAATTGCATCCACATTGCTTCATGTGACACAGGCCTTAGAGAGTGGGGACGCGAACAGAAGCAAATGTCAGCTCGGTAGATCCAGAGTCAGACCCACTGGTGCCAAGTTCCTCTCTCTAAGATACTTTCCGTTCTGGTTCAAAGCAAAGCCTTCCATTGACAGAATGAAGATATATAGAGAACACATGCTCATGCTAAGGAACCATGATGTAAAACCTGCCTCTTGTCTGAGATAAACACAAGACCCACTGATATCACTTTAAATGGCAAGCAGAGGAGCGGTACACACTAGTCTATAGGGGCAATACTCTGTCTCCAACACTTCTCCTCAGAGCCTCCCAGGCCTGACGTTGTTCAGGTGTGTGGGAGGCTGGGATCCAGAGGCTCTGACCCTGACCTTGATCCCATGGATAATGAAGGGGGCCAAGGGCCGGGCGATACAGGGCGGTATATCTACGCTGCTGCTGGTGCACCGGCTCATCAGGAATGTGACCATCGGCTTAAAAGATCGAGAGGTCCTCCATCAGTCCAACGGCGATCTGATGCATCCTCAAGAATGCTCCTCAAGACGCGGGAATAGAGATAAACGATGTCCACCTCCCAACATCCCACAGCTGTCCTGCCAGAAGAGAGTAGTGGACTAAGGAATTGTGACCACCACAATGGTCCCCCTCTACAAAGTATTCCTTGAAGAGACAGTAGAGGGGGAACCAATTTATTCCCCTTACGCAGAAGAGAGGAAGCTGGGTTGAAATACATTGCTGTCTACATCTCCTCCTCTTGATGTGTGGCCCATGTGGGCCATGGTGGTCTGCTCTGGGCTTCCATCCTGTCACTGTGAGGATGTTAGGAGTCCCTCCACCTGGCCAAGGACACTCATTAACATGGGAATCACAGCCCAGCAACCCGGTCGTTTCTCCAGCCAATCTCCACTGCACTGAGAGGAGAGGAGGAGTCTTGTCAAGCCAAGGTCTAGGTTCCCTGAATGCAAACACAGATGGAGAGGGCAAAATACGGAGGATGTAATGAACCATCTGCTTTTTACTGGAATTTTCTCCAAAATCCAAATTGACTCAATCTGGTGCCAATCAGAGGAACATAATGGAGCTAATGGGCACCTGGCTCTGTTTACGTAAGGGCCTCTGTTTGGAGGCTGCGCTCCATAGTAAGAAACAAGCTAGGGATCCATCATCACCCCTGACTGTAGGGTTTGATTTAAACAGCAGCCTGCACTCCATCTCTGAATTCCTACACGGCCGAGTCCGGCCATTATTACAGGCCACTGCTGCAGTGGAAACACAGCACATAACGGCCCTGAGTCTTCCCATATGGGCAGCGAGGCTGACAGCTCGTCAAAGACCGGGGGGGGGGGCTCTGAGCATTCCTAATGTTCACACCAAGACCTAGAGGGAATGAGATACAGCCCCAGAGACCAGATTATCCTTGGAAAATGAAATGTTGGATATACGAGTATTTTAGATGACAGTTGATTTGGGTGGAAGCCAGCTACAGGTCATCTCTGGTGTCAGTCAGCCTCCACACACACAGGGTCTCTCTGGTAGAGTGCAGGTTGGTGCTAAAGTCAAAGCACTCCCTTTGTAAAAGATTGAATGCTATTTGCCTTTTGGGTAAATGTCTGCTTCTCACCAAAGCACAGCGGAGTGAAACTTAGCAGTGCATGGCCATCTGCATTATGCCAAATTCATCACCATCAGGCAGGGGTCATTACCAACCCATATAGATTTCTATGATTACCATATTATTACCATCATTTATTTGTATATTGCTCAACATAGCTATACAGTGTGTCTGTGTTATCAGAATGTGAATATGAGCCAGAATAATGACATGATGTGTATTTCTCCTCAGATACCAGACCATGTTGGACTGCTGGCAGGGTGAGTCAGGAGACCGGCCAACCTTCACTGAGCTGGTGGAGAGACTAGGAGACCTGCTACAGGCCAGTGTACAGCAGGTAAGATCCACATGGCTTTGTTTTAATACTTTAATATCTATTCCTTCTGCCCCTAGAATCCTTAGTTGCTACATCCATTTTTGGACGTAATGATTTACAGCGCATTCGGAAAGTATTCAGACCCCTTGACTTTTTCCACATTTTGTTACGTTACAGCCTTATTCTAAAATGGATTAAATCGTTTTTTTCCCTCATGAAATCTACCATTTTTGCAAATTTATACAAAAATACTATACTGAAATATTACATTTACGTAAGTACTCAGACCCTTTAATCAGTACTTTGTTGAAGCACCTTTGGCAGCAATTACAGCCTCGAGTCTTCTTGGGTATGACGCTACAAGCTTGGCACACTGGTATTTGGGTAGTGTGATAGAAAAAGTACATATTTACCTGATTTGTTTGATATTAATAGTTAGCAATTAGTACTTAACAAATAGGATGATATTTCTGTCCTGTTAGTGTCTGTGTTTTATGATATCCACTCTAGTTCCCTGCAGCTAATCTGGGCGTGTGGTCCCTGGAGGTGGCTTGAGCTGAAAAATGATTTAAAGACTGCATTACGTAGACAAGAATGTGTTTTACTAGAGATAGCTTAGGAGTAGAACAATCCCTCATTGTCTCAAAATTATCCTTGCATCTGGGAAACTAAGCCAGGGTGGGGTTAAGACAACAACCCACGTGCAGATAACGACAGGATGAACCCAGAGTGGCTTATGATGATGATCCTTGGTCTGCATGAGGGGGGTTGAACCAACTATGGCTGAGCATTATTAGTGTCGGCTATATAAAGTACTCTGCATTTGTGTGAAGGTTAGATTACTCGGTCCTACACTCAAGGGTGGGGGGTCGACCAGCCTCATTATTGCAATAGTTAATCAATATTAAATAAGATGATTGTTTGACGAAATGACCAAGTCTTTCTCAGGACTGAATTTCCACAACAGGAGTTTCTCCAGCTCTGTCAGGTTGTATGGGGAGCGTCGCGGCGCAGCTATTTTCAGGTCTCTACAGAGATGTTAGATCGGGTTCAAGTCCGGGCTCTGGCTGGGCCACTCATAGACATTCAGAGACTGGTCCCGAACCCACTCCTGTGTTGTCTTGGCTGTGTGCTTAGGGTTGTTGTCCTGGCTGTGTGCTTAGGGTTGTTGTCCTGTTGGAAGGTGAACCTTCGCCCCAGTCTGAGATCCTGAGTGCTCTAGAGCAGGTTTTCATCAAGAATCTCTCTGTACTTTGCTCCGTTCATTTTTCCCTCAATCCTGCCTAGTCTCCTAGTCCCTGCCACTGAAAAACATCCCCACAGCATGATGCTGCCACCACCATGCTTCACCGAAGGGATGGTACCAGGTTTCCTCCAGACGTGACGCTTGGCATTCAGGCCAAAGAGTTCAATATTGGTTTCATCAGACCAGAGAATCTTGTTTGTCATGGTCTGAGAGTCCTTTAGGTTCCTTTTGGCAAACTCCATGCGGGCTGTGATGTGCCTTTTACTGAGGAGTGGCTTCCGTCTGGCCACTTTACCATAAAAGCCTGATTGGTGGGGTGCTGCAAAGATGTTTGTCTTTCTGGAAGGTTCTCCCATCTCCACAGAGGAACTCTGGAGATCTGTCAGAGTGACCATCGGGTTCTTGGTCACCTCCCTGAGCAAGGCCCTTCTCCCCCGATTGCTCAGTTTGGCCGGGAGGACAGCTCTAGGAATACTCTTGGTGGTTCCAAACTTCTTCCATTTAAGAATGGTGGAGGCCACTGTGTTCTTGGGGACATTCAATGCTGCATCAATGTTTTGGTACCCTTCCCCAGATCTGTGGCTCGACACATTGCTGTCTCGGAGCTCTACTTACAATTCCTTCGACCTCATGGCTTTGTTTTTGCTCTGACATGCTTTGTCAACTGTGGGACCTTATATAGACAGATGTGTGCCTTTCCAAATCATGTCTAATCAATTGAATTTACCACAGGTGGACTACAATCAAATTTTAGAAACAGGGTGCACCTGAGCTCAATTTCGAGTCTCATAGTAAAGGGTCTGAATACTTATGTGTTTTCGCTTTGTCATTATGGGGTATTGTCTGTAGATTGTTGAGGATTTTTTTTATATATATACATTTTAGAATAAGGCTGTAACGTAACAAAATGTGGAAAAAGTCAAGTGGTCTGAATACTTTTTGAATGCACTGTATACGTGTTGATTCTTGAAGAATATAACTTATAAATGCCTCATGAGCTTAGTTCAACGGTCGTACCCCATTAGAATCCAAAATATAACTCTATATGTTTGTAAACAATGTAAATGTAAGCAAACACTGTATAGCCTCAAAACATGGTTCAAACTATGAGGTGGGTGAACCACTTTGTTATTGTTTCAATTTAGTATTCTAGCTTCAACTGTAAAAATGTATTACCTTTTAATGTGGCATGAACAGAACCAGGCATGATGTTTTTGTCTGATTGCCAAACAAATCATTTTAAAAAGTATGCTACCTGTGTTCGTGTACTTTAAGAGAATTACAGCATCTTAAACACTCTGGCCTTGTCTCATCTAAGTGCACTATGCTCTGGCCTTGCCTCATCTAAGTGCACTATGCTCTGGCCTTGCCTCATCTAAGTGCACTATGCTCTTGCCTTTCCTCATCTAAGGGCACTATGCTCTGGCCTTGTCTCATCTAAGTGCCTTGTCTCATCTAAGTGCACTATGCTCTGGCCTTGCCTCATCTAAGGGCACTATACTCTGGCCTTGCCTCATCTAAGGGCACTAGCCTAGCCTCATCTAAGTGCACTATGCTCTTGCCTTGCCTCATCTAAGTGCACTATGCTCATAAGGCTTGTATGACTTACTGTGTTTTATATGCTTTGCTTCTGGCCAGTAAAACTGAGTGTGGTGGAGCACATTTGCGTATAACCTATGCTCCTCATGGAGTAAAAGGGTTTAGGTAAGTAAGTCAAGTTTAGGCAAAGTGCCTAAAACTACTTCCATGTGGGGGAAGCCACAACACAGATAAAGAGCCACTGAACACGCCGATTGGCACGTGTGTTTTTCTGTTGCTCATTAGAATTGTTTTATTTCCGTCTTGGAGGTGTGTTTCCTGACTGATTCCGCGTTTGGTTAATGATGTTTGTCCCCAATGAGACACTGTAGACGCAGAAGCCTATTTTACTGCCTCAAAATCTCCATAATTAATCTAAGGTAACTCAAAGAATCTGTAATTAATTTTGCCGTTTTGTCCGAGGATGTTTAAGTTGCACAATAACATCCAACCAAGGTATTTGGTGCAGTATTTCTCATGTAAATGTTTTTTAGGGCTGCTGGGCAGGCCTGACTCACTGTCTATGCTATTGGATAGAGCGAAATCACTGCAGCTGTTCACCCCATATTAGTGGGCAAGTGGACATCGTCAAATCAAAACCCAACCTTAATTTCCCGGTGTGACGCACAGATGTTCCAAACTCAGTTTAAGACGAGACTGACTCTATGACCAAAATTAACCTATTTACACTTTGTAGTCAATTTTGAGACTAGAATAAATATTTCTTACTCATATCGATACCACATAGGCCATTTTCAAAGGGATTAGTTGCTATTTAAAGGCAGACGCTCCCTGCTTTTTTTTTTTCAGACCCCCTCCTGCTTTTTGTGGTAGTGGAATGACAAGGAGATATTGAGAAATAGGAATAAAATCAAACAGTGGTGTAGTGCTGCCTAGAGAAGTGAGTACACTCTAATTTTGACAAATATTTTTCAAGAGCACTGTGTGACATACACTTTCAGTGACTTAAAATTATAAATCCCATATTGGTCTTTCACAGTCAGGCCTACCCAAGCTGTACTGTGCAACTAGGCTAATAGTAGGCCTACTATTGAAATGCTGTAGATAAATGAGGCTGTCAACTGAGTCCCTCTTTTTAAATTGAAAAACAACTAAATTAGATGTCAACAATATCAACAATGATTGATATTTAAGTGTATTTACCCTTTAATTCAACTGCGCAGGCACCTAGCACTATTATTTGGTTAGCGGTGTTTGTGTAGAACACATGAGATGGAGTTTGTGTAACAATGTTGCTTCTGTCCCTCTCCTCATCCCAAACCGGGGCTCGAACCAGGGAGCCTCTGAACACATCAACAACTGCCTTCCACGAAGCATTGTTTACCTATCACTCCACTGAAAGCCATGGTCCTTGCAAAACAAGGGAAACAGCTTCTTCAAGGTCTCAGGACATGGATAGACGTCCAATTTCGAAGTAAATCTTGAACGACCCGGCTGCATTTTAGAACAGTGTTTTCCGCAAATTCCATTTTGGAACATTTGTGCGTAGGCCTACCACTGCGTGCACACTGCTGAGCTTTAAAATGTGTTTATCAACGTTTTAAGCTAAACATTCAGATCTGTTCTGTCAGCCTTATTAATTGATACGGCGTATACCTCCACTTCACTACTTTGATATGAATCGTGGGGATAAGAAGTGAGCGTACACAATGCCCACAACAAAATTGGAGGTGCACGGCATATACCTCTGTATACCCTTCACTACACCACTGGAATCAAGACCGGGAGAAGGAAAGCAGCGACTGTGTCTGCTGATGGAAAATTGGCTGTTTCCCCTGCGAACACAAAACTATACGGTCCCATCAAGTCCTAATAATGCCAAAAACTCAGAGTTTAAAAGACAGTCAAATAAACAGTCACAGAGAGTGGGGATTGTAAAGAGATTAGAGATGATAGCAGACCAGACCTCACACGTCACATAAAACCGCAGTATAGAAATGCTTTATAACATAACAGATTGCTCTCGCTAAAAACCAACTGTGTGGGAACCCATCCTGACTGGACAGAAAAGAGCCGCACAGTAAGGATTTCAACCCCTCCATTAAGATACAGTTGAATTCAGAAGTTTACATAAACCTCGGTTGGAGTCATGAAAACTCGCTTTTCAACCACTCCACAAATGTCTTGTTAACAAACTATGTTTAGCAAGTCGGTTAGGGCATCTACTTTGTGCATGACACAAGTCATTTTTCCAACAATTGTTTACCGACAGATTATTTCACTCATAATTCACTGTATCAGAATTCCAGTGGGTCAGAAGTTTACATACACTAAGTTGACTGTGCCTTTAAACAGCTTGGAAAATTCCAGGAAATTATGTCATGGCTTTAGAAGCTTCTGATAGGCTAATTTACATAATTTGAGTCAATTGGAGGTGTACCTGTGGATGTATTTCATGGCCTACCTTCAAACTCAGTGCCTCTTTGCTTGACATCATGGGAAAATCAAAAGAAATCAGCCAATACCTCAGAAAACAATTGTAGACCTCCACAAGTCTGGTTCATCCTCGGGAGCAATTTCCAAATGCCTGAAGGTACCACGTTTATCTGTACAAACAATAGTACGCAAGTATAAACACCATGGGACCACGCAGCCGCCATACCACTCAGGAAGGAGACGCGTTCTGTCGCCTAAAGATGAATGAACTTTGGTGTCGAAAAGTGCAAATCAATCCCAGAACAACAGCAAAGGACCTTGTGAAGATGCTGGAGGAAACAGGTACAAAAGTATCTATATACACAGTAAAACAAGTCCTATATCGACATAACTTGAAAGGTCGCTCAGCAACGAAGAAGCCACCGCTCCAAAACCACCATAACAAAGGCTAGACTACGGTTTGCAACTGCACATGGGACAAAGATCGTACTTTTTGGAGAAATGTCCTCTGGTCTGATAAAACAAAAATAGATCTGTTTGGCCATAATGACCATCGTCATGTTTGGAGGAAAAAGGGGGAGGCTTGCAAGCCAAAGAACACCATCCCAATCGTGAAGCACCGGGGTGGCAGCATCATGTTGCGGCGGTGCTTTGCTGCAGGAGGGACTGGTGCACTTCACAAAATAGATGGCATCATGAGGCAGGAAAATTATGTGGATATATTGGAGCAACATCTCAAGACATCAGTCAGGAAGTTAAAGCTTGGTCGCAAATGGGTCTTTCAAATGGAAAATGACCCCAAGCATACTTCCAAAGTTGTGGCAAAATGGCTTAAGGACAACAAAGTCAAGGTATTGGAGCGGCTATCACAAAGCCCTGACCTTAATCTCATAGAAAATTTGTGGGCAGAACTGAAAAAGTGTGTGCGAGCAAGGAGGCCTAGAAACCTGACTCAGTTACACCAGCTCTGTCAGGAGGAATGGGCCAAAACTTATTGTGGGAAGCTTGTGGAAGGCTACCTGAAATGTTTGACCCAAGTTAAACAATTTAAAAGCAATGCTACCAAATACTAATTGAGTGTATGTAAACTTCTGACCCACTGAGGATGTGATGAAAGTGGGAATAACCCACTGGGAATAAATCGTTCTCTCTACAATTATTCTGACATTTCCCATTCTTTAAATAAAGTGGTGATCCTAACTGACCTAATACAGGGAATGTTTTACCAGGATTAAATGTCAGTAATTGTGAGTTTAAATGTATTTGGCTAAGGTGTATGTAAACTTCCGACTTCAACTGTAGGTCTGTTACTTACAGACAGACTCAGTCCTTCAATGGCCAGTCAGTGAGGTTGTCTCTACCAACATCCTCACACTGCTCCATCTGTGGCCCTCAGGCATTCCACATTTTATTTATTAGGCGTGACCTTTGGGTTCTTTGGCAACATTCCCTGCTAGTCTGCAGGCCCTGAATGGATGTTTGTGGAGCACACGGACAGTATTATGCTCAAATCTCAAAAGGCTTCACACACTTATCACATACATGTGTTTTCCGTCATGCTATGATAGTTGTTAGCTAGGCCTCTGGTCTGACATGTTGTGGTCTCTCCTCTTTCTTTCCGTTCAGGAGGGCAAGCATTACATCCCAATAGCAGCCCTGCTGTCCAAGGAGGGAGACCCCTCCAACACGGCCCGGTCAGAGGAGACCAACACCAGGCCGCTCTCTCACCGCGACTCAGGGAGCACCTGGTGAGAAACAAGAGTCTGTCAACTGGCCAGTCACTACACTACATTACCCAGCTATATTACCCTCAACCTAACAGAGATATATATATATATATATACATTACCCTCAACCAAACACAGAGATATTACCCTCAACCAAACAGAGAGATATTACCCTGAACCTAACAGAGAGATATTACCCTGAACCTAACAGAGAGATATTACCCTGAACCTAACATGGAGATCACACAGACCCCTGTGGCTCACAACACTATTGAATAAGCTCTCTCACATTTTATATCATCGCGGTTTAGTTGAAGATTTCTGCCATAAGTCTATGTACATTATATAACATTTAATAGAGACACTTCAGCAGTGAAATGTAATGTCTCTTTGGGCATCTTGGCTTAACGGAATGTTTATCTCTCTTTAAATATGTGTTATCTTAAATGTACTGAATGTTAAAGCTACAATATGTACGTTTTTGGGCAACCCTACCGAAGGTTGCTAGGTGCACGGTGTTTCCTCCGACACATTGGTGCGGCTGGCTTCCGGGTTGGATGCGGGCTGTGTTAATAAGCAGTGCGGCTTGGTTGGGTTGTGTATCTGAGGACGCATGACTTTCAACCTTCGTCTCTCCAGAGCCCGTACGGGAGTTGTTGCGATGAGACAAGATAGTAGCTACTAACAATTGGATACCACGAAATTGGAGAGAAAAAGGGGGTAAAATAAAAATAAAATAAATAAATAAAAGATAAAGAGAAAAAAATACATGTGACTTATAGATCTGTCATTCGCAGTTAAAGCGCGTCTAAGAAGCTGTGGATATGTTCTATGTGCGCTATTTCTATGCTTCCCGTTCTTAAGTTTAGTTTTTGCGTCTTTTACGTTCAGTTTGGTACACCAGCTTCAGACAGCTGAAAATACTATATCTTTAGTTCTGGAAAATATATTTCACCGCGGTTTAGATGGTACAAGATTCTCTACATGCTACTTGCTTGTTTTGGCACATCAACTGATATTAGGCGAACTATTAGAATTTTAGCAACTAGGAAATGTCAGAGGGATTTCTGCATATTGTGCTTTTAAAATAACAACCAATCACTTCAGTACATTGTTCAAAGCACACACCATTTTCTTAACATATGCTTTGCTTGGCGGTTCGGCTACTTACTCTTAAAGAAGTTCATGTAGATCTAGTTGAAGACAGTGAAAGACCTGATTAAGGTTGAGATAAGAACTATATACATTGGCAATGAGATGTTGAGGGAGCCCAAAGCATTGTGGCCCCTTCAAGGAATTTCCTCCCAAACCACAGACCCTGCTTTAGGGTTTAGGTCCACTTAAAATAATATTTGTCAAGCCCTCGTTTCACAGGTCCTACGAGTGTGTTTATTGAGAATGTGTTGAAATGCTCTAATAGCAGTTATCCCTTAAGCGGAATTAAGCAGCCATTTGATTCTCTGCGTCTGTTGAAAAGCAAAATAGATAGAGGTTATTTTCAAAGACCAATCCCACTGACACTATGTAATTGTTCATTAACTTGATTATGTTCCCGCTTTTTGTGTTTCTCAATGCCGCTTTTTGGCACGTGTAATCTTGGAATTCCCTGATTGGGATCTGATTTTGGAAATCTTATCCCTTCAGGAACATCCGGCCGGGAAGTGTGAAGACCTTTGACGAGGTTACCATGGAGAACAGCTCTAACGACAACCATGAGGTGAATTAACTCATCACCCCCCAACTTAACATGAGGGTGTCTCTTCACTACAGAGCTGCCTAATTAGTAGGGTGTAAAACATCTGGCTTGTAAGAATAGACATATGTGAGACCACGCTTTTGTTGGACTAGCTCTGACACTTTCTCTATCATTCTCTCATCCTCTTTCTCTCTCTTTCTCTATCTCTTTCACTCTCTTTGTTTCCTGATATTTCCCTCCCTCTCTCTGCACGTGCAGGGGGGACAGTCGGACAGTGGGATGGGCCTGTCGTCTGACGATGGGAACACGCTGAAGCGCCTGGAATCTTTTGCCTGACCTCCCTGCATCATGGCCCTGGCGTGAGTACACCTAATCCCCATCTTCTCTGTCACTGACATCATCTGGAGACGCAGAGAGGGGCGGATAGAACCATAGTGAGAGGCAGAAAGAGGCAGGGGAGCCACCGGCAGAGGCAGGTAGGGGTAGAGCGGCAGGGAGGGGTAGATGGGCTGGGAGGGGGGGTAGAGAGGCAGAGGCGGGGAGGGGTGGAGAGGCAGAGAAGGGTAGAGAGGCCGAGGCCGGGAGGGGTGGAGAGGCAGAGGCCGGGAGGGGTGGAGAGGCAGAGGCCGGGAGGGTTGAGAGGCAGAGGCCGGGGGGGTTGAGAGGCAGAGGCCGGGAGGGGTGGAGAGGCCGGGAGGGGTGGAGAGGCCGGGAGGGGTGGAGATGCTGGGAGGGGTGGAGATGCTGGGAGGGGTGGAGAGGCAGAGGCCGGGAAGAGGCCGGGAGGGGTGGAGAGGCAGAGGCTGGGAGGGAGGGAGAGGCAGAGGCCAGGGGGGGGTGGAGAGGCAGAGGCCGGGGGGGGGGGGGGGGGGGGTGGAGAGGCAGAGGCCGGGGGGGGTGGAGAGGCAGAGACCGGGAGGGGTGGAGAGGCTGGGATCGGTGGAGAGGCTGGGAGGGGTGGAGAAGCAAAAGAAGGGTAGAGGGGTAGAGAAGCAGGATGGAGAGATGTGGGACGCAGAAAGAGGTAGGAGAGAAGGAGAGACAGGGTGCTGGACCTGCCCAGGAAACCCACCCACTGGCCTGGAATGTAGACGTTCGGATTGTCACACACACACACACACACACACACACACACACACACACACACACATGGTCCCTATCACCCTCTGAACCTCAATGACAGGTTTTTGCATTTGTAAAAAGAAGCCATGCGAGAGCCCAATCGAGACAAAGGACTCTGGGGAGGGATATTGCCCTAAGGTGACAACCCAAAAGACAGAGAACAAAAGTCCAGTGGAAGTGTGACTTGGGCCTGGGTGGTTTAACACTAAAACTCAAAAGGCTGCTCGGCCTGATTGAGACATCCTCTGACAACTTACTTATCAAGGAGTTTCTACGTGTTTAGAGTAGAGGCAGTGTTTCATACATCACTCAACTGCTATAGTGTGAGATGACATGAGAGGTCGGGGCCAAGGAGGCACTCTGTCCAAGCACTCTGTCCAAGCACTCTGTCCAAGCACTCTGTCCAAGTACTCTGTCCAAGCACTCTGTCCAAGCACTCTGTCCAAGCACTCTGTCCAAGCACTCTGTCCAAGTACTCTGTCCAAGCACTCTGTCCAAGCACTCTGTCCAAGCACTCTGTCCAAGCACTCTGTCCAAGCACTCTGTCCAAGCACTCTGTCCAAACACTCTGTCCAAACTCTCTGTCCAAACACTCTGTCCAGAGTCAATCTAACAGATGTTAACAGAGTAACAGTGTCATTGCTGAGGAACAGTTGTGGACTCAGATGTCTCATCACCCTGGATGTTATCTGGTCCACTGTAATCAGTCTGTGGTGGCTGTTGTCTAGCATCACCCTGCGTCTTTGAGAATGAAGGCTCCCCTACGCAATGAACTGAGAGCTAATGTTCAAATAGAGAACATTCCATTATGCATGTACAGTCCACCCACTGTCCCACATAAACCTGTGGTTTGTGTAGATTTAGCTTTTAGAGATTGTTTAACATGTTCTGACAAGCAATAACAGCTAACAAACAATGTATTTTTTCAATGCAATAATCATAAACTGGCAGAAAGGGTACAGGAAAACATCCTTGAGTGGAGTTTGATGTGAAATTACCATGATTAATGACACTATTCCGAAACCCCCAATGAACAAGGTCTTGGTTTGAATAAAACGTTATGGATCCCCTCCCTCAGCAACCATTGTTCCCTCCCAACCCCAGCCCCACACCCCCATCAACCCATGTACAGTGCTCCCATCGTCTCTGTGCCCCTATGTGATGCACAACGCTGGGTAGAGAGAGACTAGAAGACCACTACCTTTGGGCACAGCCTTAGCTTCCATGGCCTCTTCCATGGGAGAACCAGTCACCAGAGGCATGCAGAGAATTATCTATTTATTGAGGGGAAAGAACCCTTACTGGGTCGCCACTCGATCACTGTCACCTTTGACCTTCTGGAGGTTTACGAGGGAGGGCCTCCCTGGCTCTGTAATGGTCCTCTAGCTTTGTGCTGTAGAATTCCACGTGGCACTCCCTCTTCCCCACTTGCAGTTGTCCTATACCCTCTCCCTATAGCTCTCTCTCTCTATCTCCCTCTCTTTGTAGACGTGTGTAAATGCTTGGCATAGTATTCATGTCAGTACTTGACTCAACAAAAATCTCAAATGTAATACACCACCCTGTCATTTCCCTAGTCTCATAGTCAATGCAGCTAGTCAGTCATGTGATTTACCCCACTGGGATCTGACCTTGCGTCCCTGTGAGCTAGGTTCTGGAAACTCCTAGCAACCAGAAGACAATAGTAGTCAATTACTCATATAAGGAGTGTTTATGGGAGCAGAAGTGAGAGAGGCCAGAGAACATGATTGATGATATCCTTTATGAACAATTTATCATGGAAATGTATTATTGGTTTATTACTGAGTCAGTTTTTAAACATGTATGTTCTCTCTCTCTCTCTCTCTCTCTCTCTCTCTCTCTCTCTCTCTGTCTCTCTCTCTCTGTCTCTCGCTCTCTCTCTCTCTCTCTCTCTCTCTCTCTCTCTCTCTGTCTCTCGCTCTCTCTCTCTCTCTCTCTCTCTCTCTCTCTCTCTCTCTCTCTCTCTCTCTCTCTCTCTCTCTCTCTCTGTCTCTCTCTCTCTCTCTCTCTCTCTCTCTCTCTCTCTCTCTCTCTCTCTCTCTCTCTCTCTGTCTCTGTCTCTCTCTCTCTCTCTCTCTCTCTCTCTCTCTCTCTCTCTCTGTCTCTCGCTCTCTCTCTCTCTCTCTCTCTCTCTCTCTCTCTCTCTCTCTCTCTAGGATGAAGGAGGTGAGTAGGAGTAAGGAGTCGGTGCTGATTGAGGAAGAGAAGGACAAGTACCCGCGGCCTGTCTCCTCTCTGGACTTCATCCTGAACAACTCTTCCCTGGAGCCTGGTCTGGAGTGCCACAGCCCGCGCCCTGACTACAACTACATAGTACGCCCCTCCACCCCACCTGTGTAGCCCTACCCCACCCCATCGCCGTGGGAGACCCCCCCCCCCCCCCCCGCCCCTGGTGGAGAGTCTGACTGAATGCCTCAAGGCCTCTCCTTTGTTCTCCTCTGTTCTAGCTCACCCTGGTCTTCACAGCGCACTGTAAAACGCCTGCTGCTGCCTCTCTCCTCTTAACTTCTTCCATTTCTCCTCATCCCCGGGGCTTGAGCTAGAGACAAGTTTGAGACGCTTTGTTACAACGTGGGATCTGTTACTTTAGGACTGTGACACCTTTCTGTGTATCTGCACTTAGCCTGCCTGCTTCCCATCAGCCCACAGTGCAGGAAGGAGGAAGAAGAGTCTGCCTTCTCAGCCTGTCCCAGGGGTTCATCTATGTGCTGCTGGTCTTCTCCATACCCCACTGTGATATCCACACCACAGGAGGTTGGTGGCACCTTAATTGGGGAGGACGAGCTCGTGGTAATGACTGGAGCGGAGTAAGTGGAATGGTATCAAGTACATGAAACACATGGTTGCTATGTGTTTGATGCCATTCCTTTAGCTCCATTCCAGACATTACTATGAGCCGTCCTCCCCTCAGCAGCCTCCACTGATCCACACATACAGATACCTATAGATACCGATAGACCTACAGTGCTTTCAGAAAGTTTTCATACAGTTGAAGTCGGAAGTTTACATACACTTATGTTGGAGTCATTAAAACTCGTTTTTCAACCACTCCACAAATTTCTTGTTAACAAACTATAGTTTTGGGAAGTCGGTTAGGACATCTACTTTGTGCAAGACACAAGCCATTTTTCCAACAATTGTTTACGGACAGATTATTTCACTTATAAGTCACTGTATCACAATTCCAGTGGGTCAGAAGTTTACATACACTAAGTTGACTGTGCAGTTAAACAGCTTGGAAAATTCCAGAAGATGTCATGGCTTTAGAAGCTTCTGATAGGCTAATTGACATCATTTGAGTCAATTGGAGGTGTACCTGTGGATGTATTTCAAGGCCTACATTCAAACTCAGTGCCTCTTTGCTTGACATCATGGGAAAATCAAAATAAAACAGCCAAGACCTCAGAAAAAAGTCTGGTTCATCCTTGGGAGCAATTTCCAAATGCCTGAAGGTACCACGTTCACCTGTACAAACAATAGTACGCAAGTATAAACACCATGGGACCACGCAGCCGCCATACCACTCAGGAATGAGACGCGTTCTGTCTCCTAGAGATGAATGTATTTTGGTGCGAGATGTGCAAATCAATCCCAGAACAACAGCAAAGGACCTTGTGAAGATGCTGGAGGAAATGGGTACAAATGTATCTATATTCACAGTAAAACGAGTCTTATATTGACATAACCTGAAATGCCGCTCAGCAAGGAAGGAGCCAGTGCTCCAAAACCACCATTAAAAAGCCAGACTACGGTTTGCAACTGCACATGGAGACAAATATTGTACTTTTTGGAGAAATGTCCTCTGGTTTGATGAAACAAAATGAGAATTGTTTGGCCATAATGACCATCGTTATGTTTGGAGGAAAAAGGGTGATGCTTGCAAGCCAAAGAACACCATCCCCACCGTGAAGCACAGGGGTGGCAGCATCATGTTGTGGGGGTGCTTCGCTGCAAGAGGGACTGGTGCATTCACAAAATAGATGGCATCATGAGGTAGGAAAATTATGTGGATATATTGGAGCAACATCTCAAGACATCAGTCAGGAAATTAAAGCTTGGTCGCAAATGGGTCTTCCAAATGGACAATGACCCCAAGCATACTTCCAAAGTTGTGGCAAAATGGCTTAAGGACAACAAAGTCAAGGTATTGGATTTTCCATCACAAAGCTCTGACCTCAATCCTATAGAAGATCTGTGGGCAGAACTGAAAAAGTGTGTGCGAACAAGAAGGCCTACAAACCTGACTCAGTTACACCAGCTCTGTCAGGAGAATGGGCCAAAATTCACCCAACTTATTGTGGGAAGTTTGTGGAAGGCTACCCGAAACGTTTGACCCAAGTTAAACAATTTAAAGGCAATGCTATCAAATACTAATTGAGTGTATGTAAACTTCTGACCCACTGGGAATGTGATGAAAGAAATAAAAACTGAAATAAATCATTTTCTCTACTGTTATTCTGCCATTTCACATTCTTAAAATAAAGTGGTGATCCTAACTGTCATAAGACAGGGATTTTTTTACTCTGATTATATGTCAGGAATTGTGAAAAACTGAATTTAAATTGATTTGGCTAAGGTGTATGTAAACTTCCGACTTCAACGGTACCTCTTGACTTAATCCACATTTTATTGTGTTACAGCCTGAATTCAAAATTTATTAAATAGATTTTTTTCTCACCCATCTACAATTAAATGTAGAATATCAAACAAGATAATATAAAATCATAAGACAGTTATGTATATTCTTCTGTATATCAAATTATATATACATTAACTTAATTTCCTTTAAAGACTCAGACATTAGTTAGAATCTAAATATTGCACAATGTTCTCATTTGTGAGGTCCTCACACAATACCCCATAATGACAAAGTGAAAGCATGTTTTTAGACATTTTTGCAAATTTATTGAAAATGAAATACAGAAATAACTCATTCACATCATTATTCACACCCCTGAGTCAATACTTTGTAGAAGCACCTTTGGCAGCGATTACAACTTTGAGTCGTTCTGGGTAAGACTCTAAAAGCTTTCCACACCTGGATTGTGCAACATTTTCCCATTATTATTTTCAAAATTCTTCAACCTCTGTCAAATTGGTTGTTGATCATTGCTAAACAACCACTTTCAGGTCTTGCCATAGATTTTCAAGTAGATTTAAGTCAAAACGGTAATTCGGCCTCTCAGGAACATTCACAGTCTTCTTGGTAAGAAACTGCAGTGTAGATTTGGCCTTGTGTTTTAGGTTTATCCTGAAAAACTCCCCAGTCCATAACGATAACGACAAGCATACCCCTAACATGATGCAGCAACCACTATTCTTGAAAATATGGAGAATAGTGTTGTATTGGATTTGCCCCAAACATAACAATTTGTATTCAGGACAAAAAAGTGAATTGCTTTGACAATTTTTTTGCAGTATTACTTTAGCTCCTTGCTACAAACAGGATGCATGTTTTATACATGTTTTTTTCTGTACATTCTTCCTTCTTTTCCCTCTGTCAATCAGGTTAGTATTGTGAAGTAACTACAATGTTGTTGAGCCAACCTCAGTTTTCTGCTGTGACAGCCATGAAACGCAGTAACTGTTTTAAAGTCACAATTGGCCTCTTGGTGAATTCCCTGAGCAGTTTCCTTCCTCTCCAGCAACTGAGTTAGGAAGGATGCCTGCATCTTTGTAGTGACTGGGTGTAAATAATGACTTCACCATGCTCAAAGTGATATTCAGTGTCTGCTTTTTCAAATGTTTACCCATCTGCCAATGGGGGCCCTTCTTTGAGAGGCATTGGAAAACGTCCCTGGTCTCTGTGGTTTAATCTGTGTTTGAAATTCACTGCTCGACTGAGGGACCTTACAATTATCTGTATGTGTGGGTTACAGAGATGAGATAGTCATTCAAAAATAATGTTAAACATTATTATTACACACAGAGTCCATGCAAGTTATGCGACTTGTTAAGCAAATTTTTACTCAAGAACTTATTTAGGCTTGCCATAACAAAGGGGTTGAATACTTATTTCATTTAATCCATTTTAAATTCAGGCAGTAATACAACAAAAAGTGGTAAAAGTCAAGGGGTGTGAATACTTTCTGAAGGCACTGTATGCAAACCTAAAGACAGGCTCAGGTATTCATATGATCTACTGTGAACAACACTAAGAAGCACAACAGATTCCAGACGTATAACACATGAAATGTAGTGGTAGCAGGTTATACTGTTGTGTAAATTAAGAATGTGTAACTATGTGGATGTGTTACGATGGGGATAAAACATGTAACAGAGAAAGAAAATAGGTTGGAGAATTGAGGCGTTTCTTGTTTTACTATTTTATTTCTGTACAAATGTTTTATAGAATAGAAAACTGGAAAGTAAATGTGCTATTTTATTATATTAAGTAATAATGATTGTGTTTTCTTTTAGTTCGTAATATGAGGTTTAATAAACATTCTTATCACAATGTTGGTATTTTCAAGCATGTATTACTCAGCTTGACTTTAGCTAATGCTCACGTTTTTAAAAGGCACCTGTCGGACAGATCATCGGAACGGTTCGTGAATAATTGAATCTGACAGTTTGAAAATAATTCTCACTTGAGTACTCCGATCCCCAGTCTTCCCAGTGAACATGTTTAAAAATAAAAAAAAAATCCCATTTCGCCTCAGAGAGAAGAAAGGGTTGAGACTGTAGATGGGTATTGGCCCAGTCTGAGTAGTAGTAGTTTCAACAGCCCATAAAGTCCCAATGCCCTCTGAATAGGGTTGAGGTATGAAGGGTACAGGGCAAAACGGAGAGTAATACCACACTGCTTTGGATTTAACACTACTTCTTTACCGTGAAGGCATTTTAAATGAAAAGTCCTATTTGGATTCCTTCCCCTATCCCGATATGGGCCCGTTCATGAGGAAAACCTAACTGTATATTATTATTATGGCCTGAGTGCAAAAAGGAAATGAGATGATACAAGAGAGCCACATGGACAAAGCTAGTTAAAAACATGAGCTTGGATTAGAATTCCACATGAAGCGTGTGTCTGAGAAAGCACTAGTAAAATAAACCATGCATATTTATTTAGGTTTATATTATACGTTGTCGCTTATTAATCCAGATCAAATGTCCTCTTAAATATGTCACACTTAAGAGTTAACCAAAGGATTTGTACCCTCTGACTCCTTGATAACAAGATATGGAACATTCCGGTTTTTAATTCCAGATTTATATGCTATATGCTATATGCATATGCTATATGTTTCCACTGCTGTGTACACTTTAATTACATTAGGAAAGATGAAGGAATGTACTGTTTGTTAGCAGGAATGTTTAGAATAGAAGGCTTCTGCTACTGATCCATTTTGTTACGCTAAAAGTGTTAGTGTAGCTTGCAGGGCAGGCTACGGGAATCTTATGTGTTATCCAGGCTGGTCACAATACACTGGTCACTGAAAGTTATGTTATCTACTTTCTCACGTTTAGCCTGTAATTACCTTTAAAAACAAGGCTGTTATGCACAGATTTAAGGACAAAGTATCAGGATGAAGAGTTTAAATGTTTGGAAAAATATGCATCTTTGGTTAAATAAAACTTCAAGTGACACCAGCTAGTCTTTCCTTACAAATAGGAGGAATTTATCGTTTGTGTGTGTTAAGCTACTACAATGTGCCAATACAATACATTATTCATTAAGGTTTATTATGAGTCCTGTCTCTAAACCCCGAAATCCTGCCAAATTATGTTTGCGTTGTTAATGTGGACTGACTGGGTCTTTTGTTCAATGTGGAGGGGAAAAGTATATGCACTGATATTTTCTATCAAATATAGATTTTTGTCATCTAAATGTATTTTTATTATTAACCAAGCATAAGAAGTGAATAAATGAATAAAGATCTATATATTTATAAATGACTTCTAGTCCACTCCTCATTTTTTCTGAAGTTGCTAACATTGTTTAATATATTAACCCTCTGCTTTTTTTAGGACATGATCCTCTTTAATCTGAAGTGCTGACACCATAGGTAATCAGCACCATTTTGAACACATATCAGCAGAAAAAAATATTTGTTGCACAACTTGTCTGTGGCTGGGAATGTGGAGATGGGTGAGACGTGTATCCACTGTATGTGTGTGTCATCAGAAGGCTACACTCCGCTGGTCCTGCTCCTTAACCAGCGAGACACGCTTCCTGAGCGGGGCAAGGTGTCGGCAGCCTGTCTGTCAACGGGACAATGCCCCTCGGAGCAGGAAAGGAAGGGGGCCTTAATCATCCTGGTCACGACCGGAGGACGCCACCCCGCAGTGAGCTTCCTATGGGGCCACGCTGCCCCCCGACCCCCGTTACTGGCACAGGGTGTGCCCACTGGGAACGCCACACGGAACAGGTTGGGCTCTCCACTGTCTCCGCTCATCACTCTGGTTTACACTGATTTACGGTATTTAAAGCTAGGTGAACGTGAATGTTTACCACAACACTCACTGTCCTCCTTCTATACGAGACCAAACCAGTGAATTATTGAAACCTCAAGCCAAGCAGGTCAGCTCCGATGTAAACTGATTCCAGAATATGGAATGTAAATAAACATGGGAAGCATGCTGGGGATGAGGAACCATCATTGTTTGGCTACAAACACAACAAGGCGTGCTTCTTTACTCACACAACTAGTAGTTTTCCACACACAGACACAAGCAGGAAAACCTCACTGACCCTTTCTTCAGGGGCTGGTCACTAGACAGACTCCCCTCTTGGGATCACTAAGCAGTCATAACTTCTGAATAAGGTCGAATAAGAATCTCCAAAGACAATTGACATTGCAAAAACTACATTGGACACCAATAATGTGCAGAATATTGATCAAATATGATCCTGACATATACTATAGAGTATGAATATAGAAGCTGTATTCTCTTAACATGCATCTGTAAATCCTGGATGACATTATAATATAGGCTGAATTCAATGCAACAACAACGCTGCAATAAATGAACTACAGTGCCTTCAGAAGGTATTCACCACCCTGGACTTTATCCACATTTTGTTGTGTTACAGCCTGAATTCAAAATGTTATTTTTTTTGTCATTGGCCTACACGTAAAACCCCATAATGTCAGTGGAGTCTTTTGTTATCAATTAAAAATGAAAAGCTGAAATGTCTTGAGTAAATAAGTATTCAACCCCTTTGTTATGGCAAGCCTAAATAAGTTCAGGAGTAAAAATGTCCTTAACAAGTCACATAATAAGTTGCATGGACTCACTCTGTGTGCAATAATAATATTTGACATGATTTTAGAACAACTACCTCATCTCTGCACCCCACACATACAATTATCTTTAAGGTCCCTTAGTTGATCAGTGAATTTCAAACACAAATTGAACCGCAGAGACCAGCAAGGCTTTCCAATGCCTCGCAAAGAAGGGCACCTATTGGTAGATGGGTGAACATTTTAAAAAGCAAACATTGAATATCCCTTTGAGCATGCTAAAGTTATTAATTACACTTTGGATCATTACACCCAACCTTCCTAACTCAGTTGCCGGAGAGAAAGAAAACCTCTCAGGGATTTCACCATGAGGCCAATTGTGACTTTAAAACAGTTACAGAGTTTAATGGCTGTGGTAGTTGAAAACTGAGGATGGATCAGCAACATTGTAGTTACTCCACAATACTAACCTAATTGACAGAGTGAAAAGAAGGAAGCCTGTTCAGAATAACAATATTCCCAAATAATGCATCCTGTTTGCAGCAAGGCACTAAAGTAATACTGCAAAAAAATACTACTCCATATTTTCAAGAAAAATGGTAGCTGCATCATGTTATGGTTAAGCTTGTAATCGTTAAGCACTGTGGAGTTTTTCAGGATAAAAAGAAACACACAGACAAAATCCTAGAGGAAAACCTGGTTCAGTCTGCTTTCCACCAGACAATTGGAGATTAATTCACCTTTCAGCAGGACAATAATTTCAAACACAAGGCCAAATCTACAATGGAGTTTCTTACCGAGACAACGTTGAATGTTCCTGAGTGGCATAATTACAGTTTTGACTTAAATTGGCTTGAACATCTATGGCTGTCTAGCAATGATCAACAATCAACTTGACAGAGCTTGAATTATTTATTTGAATGGGCAGATGTTATACAATACAGGTGTGGAAAGCTTTTAGAGTCTTACCCAGAAAGACTCACAGCTGTAATCGCTGCCAAAGGTGATTCTAACAGGTATTAACTTAGGGGGTTGAATACTTATCTAATCAAGTTATATTAGTGTTTTATTTTTCATAAATTGTTTACAAACGTTAACATTTGTCTTCCACTTTGACATTACAGAGTATTTCGTGTAGGTTGTTGACAATTAAATCTGTTTGAATCCCAGTTTGTAACACAACACAATGTGGAAAAGGTCATGTGGTGTGAATACTTTCTGAAGGCACTGTATAATGCAATGAATGGATAGATCTGGAAGAAATATGTAATATCCGGAATCCAGAACTGCTTTGCCATTCAAGACAGAAACCAAATAAACCAAAGAAATGGAGCGGTGCTGGTCTTTCATAACAGAGCCTCTCAAATGAAAACATCCACCGTGAACGTACAATGAAAAAGTGGTGTTGCCCCTCAAACAGCTTTACTCAAGGTCATGAAAATAGCACCGTATGTTGTTTGCCTGGTCATTTGAAATATGACTAATGAAACAGCTAGTCAGATATGACACAAAAAAACATAAATCTGCCATGTGAAGTACCCAGGGCAGGATATGAGGAATGTGATGAAACATCATTAATACAATGCGTTGACTGTAACTTACCCTACTATAACCAAAGCAAAACGAGCGTATCCCCTCTGATGAGTCAGAGTTTGTGTGCTGCCCAAGGTAACAACGGCCTCTGCAACAACACCAAAACGGACCTGGGGGAAAAAAACAACATCCCGTTTGCATCTAATTAAAGGGCGTCACCTATTGAGCTCTGTTTTCATTTCTTTCCTTTGGAAAATGGTATTTACGAAAAAAACCTCCCTCCCCAGCGTTCCCACTTCCACAGCTCCTTCCCAAGACAAACACAGCACCCCATAGCAGAATGCTCCATTAATCACTATAACAGAGGTGACACACTGAGGGCCTTCTTGAAACCATGCCAAAACACATTCCGTTAATCAGGGGGAAAACAGCACAGATTGAACTCCTATCATATGCAGATTTGAAGCCATCCACCACACAATAATGCCCAATAACTACAAAAAAAAAACAACACAGGTTAGCCCCAAGCCCACTACTATACAATGCAATTCCCAGACCCCCTGCTCCAAGAAGGTGGACTGCAGGCCACGTCCAAACCTCCTCTCAACTAGAAGCAGAACAATGGGCCGGATGCTGTTTCCACAGTCAGACTAGCTGGAGCTTCACCCCACCTTTAAGCAGCAAGGAAGTATCACAGACCAAGTCAACAACAAGTGCATCGAAATAAATAAAGACTACCCCCGAAAATGGACTTGTGAACTCCAGGGGTGTGGAACAGAAGGTGTACTAGGGTGAGAAAGAAACACTGTGTATAAAGACCATCAGAGTTCCAACAAACATTAGCAGGTTCCTCTCCCAGCTGTGACAAACGTTTGGAGGTTAATTAAAGGCAACCTACATGAATTCGCTTTTTATATTATACTGAAACTCCTGAAATACATTTAGACTGCAGAGAAAATGCATTGCATCTGCAAGGCTGTTTCAAGGCAGAATGAGGTCTAAAAATAAAAGCCCTCCCTCCCCTTTATCATCTGATTCAGACCACAGAATCTCCAAAACACAGTAATACTATAACTGCATTGTCTTAAACAGACCTCCCCTGTTGCCTGACATGAAAGAGAATGGCCTGCAAATCAATGCAAGGCTAAACAAGGGATGGGATTACACATTAATTAATTCATGAATGAATGAACACAAGACCGCTGCAAGTGCTGGCACTGTTGCATTAGACCCAGACGAGTTGAGACTAAACCAATCTCTGAGTTCACTACCACAGATCTGAGGACGGCCTCTTGGTGCTGACAGGCAACAGGAAGTAGTGATGTCCCAGCAGACGCAGCCAGCGGGGTCCGGGAAACCAGGATTAGTGCCGCAGCCTGCCATAAACATGTGTTTGTGCTCATAAATAGCCACGCCGTTTCTCTGAATTGATTATGGCAAAGTGGTCTCTGCATTTTTCCCATGCCTCTCTGATGGTTTCAGCACTGGGTTCTTTCTGTGTTCTCTGACCCCTTCCGATGCAGTCGTAACACGGGTGAGCTGCTTTCACTGAGGTTTTCATTTGAATGACAGGGATAAATGTGCAAACAATTCTCTCTTGAAATAATGGTTGGTATACTTCGTCAGATACATTTTCGGTGAAGACTAGGATGTTTTTGACAGATCTTGGAGCAACTCCATCATGTACAAGTCCAGTTCAGTCAGTCTGTAATATTTCTGAAAACTCTTTACCCCAATGGCATGCCTGTCAGATACAAATTAAGACTGACACAGGCATTCCATTGTTCCACTCATCTGTTTTTCCAAATCTTTCTTTAAAATCCTAATTGCACTAGAAATACCACAACACCCCCTGGTGGCTCTCCTGGGAGCGATTCCAGAGGGCATAGAGGGAAGGGGTCAAAACTAGATTTTGCAGATTTTGCTCACAGCCACCATTAAAATCTATTACCCATAAATTGGTTAAAACCAAATCCCCCAACAAATAACTCCAGGCTGCAAAAGGTTTGGGAACTGAATGAGATGGAAGAAATAACACATTCACTTAGATTACAAAGACCTACATTTATTAAAAGATGGAGCCCAGTAATGAGACTATTAATGGCATGAAATTAACCCCCCCACCCCCCCCCCCCCCCCCGCTCTTTTTGTTTATAATAAGGATTATGTCTGGCTTAAATTATTTATGTTATGTTAATGCTTCACCTTATATATTGAACTGCAACAATTGGTGTTAATACTTGCCTGTTTTTAAATGTAAAAAATGACCACCCTAATTGAACTATGTCCATCTCATCTCTCTAATGCACAACACATGAATGGAAAGGAACCAAAATATAATGGAATCTTTGTTTTAATTTTTTTCAAGGGCATTCAGTCTTGAAATGAGCATGTTCTACAATACATTTATACAACACATTAAATCCAAATTGATTGGTCACATACACATATTTAGCAGATGTTATTGCAGGTGTAGCGTATCACATTCTATCCAGAGCAACAATGGCCTAGTATTTAGACACAGCTATTTGATGGAATTCAATACTTTGTCAGTAGCTTGTTGTACTTGATGACTACAGCCTGTGAATAAGTTGTTTCTCTCACTTAAAATAGTGTACAGTAAGTTTAATCACTCTATGACTAGGACAGGAGTTAATGGAAGTGCAGCTGTTGATACACACACAGTAAGTACATTGTGCTCTTCAACTTGAAGCTTCCTGCACACGTTTCCTCTCTAAAAATTCTTTAGTTCTTAAAAAAAAAGGCATCTCCTGTCCTGTAGACACACAAAATGTTCACTGTAAATCTTATGATAACACACTGGGCTGTTTCGACAAGCTAGCAAAACACCCGTTTCTGTTATCCCCTGACGAAAATGATTGAAATACTTTAACCTGAGTTGGGCTTCAACAAGCATCCTATTTGAACTTGAGAGTGCATGTGAAGACGTTACATCCCATCAACAAACTGAGAACCACTGTCTCTTGCTCTATCAGTGTCATATGGGTCAGTCAGAGCGGAATCTGTAGAATTTAAAGGTTACAAGGTCATGTTTTAGCACTTATCCTGCAGTGAAGTCCTGGGGTCCATCTCAACAACATCTGGACTTATGCAACCAACTAAAAACTGGTGCTTCTCCAACCTCATGTCACTGCCTTTAGAATCATTTCTTCTCAATATTGTGACGGTTGGAGATATGGAAGCAGAAACATACTGTAATATGACTCTATTGGACCTGTGGAATCATTATTTTGAGACCACATGACTATATATTTTGTGTTTAATTGCCATAGTGATTTTGAGTTTACAAAGAGAGAAGAATCAAATGTGCAAAGAGGGGTTCACACTGTCGTCAGCAGAGGGCAGTCACTGACAAGAAGAGACGCAGTCACAGGGAGCAGCACAAACTACACTGTGCAGAAAATAACAATAACGAGGCTATATACAAGGAGTACCAGTACCGAGTCAATGTGCAAGAGGTACAAGATAGTTGAGGTAATTGAGGTAATACAGTATGTACATGTAGGTAGGGGTTAAAGTGCCTAGGCAATCAGGATATATAATAAACAGAGTAGCAGCAGCGTATGTGAAGAGTGTGAAAGTGTGTCTATGTGTGAGTGTGTGTGTGTGCATTTCAGTTAACAGGTGTGCCTTGTTAAAAGTTCATTTGTGGAATTTCTTTCCTTCTTAATGCGTTTGAGCCAATCAATTGTTTTGTGACAAGGTAGGGTTGGTATACAGAAGATAACCCTATTTGATAAAAGACCAAGTCCATATTTTGGCAAGAACAGCTCAAATAAGCTAAGAGAAACGACAATCCATCATTACCTTAAGACATGAAGGTCAGTCAATGCGGACAATTTCAAGAACTTTGAAAGTTTCTTCAAGTGCAGTTGCAAAAACCATCAAGGGCTGTGATGAAACTGCCCTCATGAGGACCGCCACAGGAAAGGCAGACCCAGAGTTGCCTCTGCTGCAGAGAATAAGTTCATTAGAGTTACCAGACTCAGAAATTACAGCCCAAATGAATGCTTCACAGAGTTCACATCTCAACATCAACTGTTCATAGGAGACTGCGTGAATCAGGCTTTCATGGTCGAATTGTTGCAAAGAAACCACTACTAAAGGACACCAATAAGAAGAAGACACTTGCTTGGGACAAGAAACACGAGCAATGGATATTAGACCGGTGGAAATCTGTCCTTTGGTCTGATGAGTCCAAAGGTGAAATTTCTGGTTCCAACTGCCGTGTCTTTGTGAGATGCAGAGTAGATGAACTGATGTCTGCATGTGTGGTTTCCACCGTGAAGCATGGAGGAGGAGGTGTGATGGTGTGGGGGGGCTTTGCTGGTGACACCGTCTGTTATTTATTTAGAATTCAAGGCACACTTAACCAGCATGGCTACCACAGCAGTCTGAAGCGATAGCCCATCCAATCTGGTTTGTGCTTAGTGGGACTATCAAATTGTTTTTCAAAAGGACAATGACTATTGTTTTTCAAAAGGACAATGACCCAACACACCTCCAGGCTGTGTAAGGGCTATTTGATCAAGAAGGAGAGTGCTGCATCCGATGACCTGGCCTCCACAATCACCCAACCTCAACCCAATTGAGATGGTTTGGGATGAGTTAGACTGCAGAGTGAAGGAAAAGCAGCCAACAAGTGCTCAGCATATGTGGGAACTCCTTCAAGACCATTGGTAAAGTATTCCAGGTGACTACCTCATAAAGTTGGTTAAGATATATATATATTTTTTAACTAGACAAGTCAGTTTAAGAGCAAATTACTATTTACAATGACAGCCTACACCATCCAAACCTGGGCCAATTGTGAGTCACTCTATGGGACAACCAATCACATCCAGTTGTAATATAGCCTGGATTTGAACCAGGGTATTTGTAATGACACCTCTACCACTGAGATGCAGTGCCTTAGACTGCTGTGCAACTCGGGAGCCCTGTGAAGTGGTCATCAAGGCAATGGGTGGCTACTTTGAAGAATCAAAATCTAAAATCTATTTTGATTTGTTTAACACTTTTTTGGTTACTACATGATTCCATATGTGTTATTTCATATTTTTGATGTCTTAACTATTATTCTACAATGTAGAAAATAGTAAAAGTAAAGAAAACCCTTGAATGAGTAGGTGTGTCCAAACTTTTGACTGGCACTGTATGTGTATAGTGTGGTATGTCAATAAACATCACTGTATACATATTATATTTACATGTATTTATTACTAAACTCCTTACATAAACGTGCAATCCAGTTGCCCAATAATATAGAAGTAACTTTGACACCTCCTGTAATTACATATTGTACAAACCTATGGAATGCACTTATCAAGGTACATACAGAGGGACATCAGCTGATGATGTGGTTTCAGTAGGAAACAATATATATACATAGATTTATTTTATGAAGATTCTGTTTGCTATTCTGCGCTGGAATAACTTGTACACCATATAGGCCAACTGTAAAGCAATTCAGCTTGCATTGTAATTAATATACACTCAGCACAGAACTGTACTATATGGAGCACAGTATCACATTCCCTGGTAGATGGTGCCCTCTTGAGGGGACTGCATGGCCGTTGTTAGGTCTGGATTTAACCTCTGGTTGGCCACTAATGGGAGTTCTGTATCCATCCACAAGGAAGCAGTGGCTTTCAATTATCTCAGCTCAAATATCCTTCCACCAGAGCCTGGGGAAATAAGTCATTTCTTGGTTACAGTCAGTCAAGGCACCTGACTTGTATCAGAGTTTTTTGCCTGTTTAGTGTATGGTCAATGAGATTCAGAAGCCATACTTCACTTTGAAATATGAAATAAAATGCCTGTAAATGCAGTAGACACAAATGGACAGATGTCTCTATGTGTAGCACATGCCTCTGATTTGTTTTCTTCACATAAACCAAACATTTGCATTACAAGGCACTGGCATGGTCATGGCTTCTTGAGCACCTCTCCCAACCACCCGAAAAAGAAAAAGAAAGCATGTTTCCGGTTTAATATTTGTTTCCATACCTTTAACACAAACAAAAGCAAGCTGGAGGGCAATCTTTATCTACTTTGGGTTTATTTGATGCTAGATGACTCCAACTGTCTGTTGTGAAAAAACTATAATCAGTCATATATAAAAACATAAAATGCTTTAAAATAAATAAATAGGCCTATGTGTAGGCCTAGTAAAGTGCATGTGTTATTAGTATTGTTGTTATTAGTATTAGTATTGTAGTATTGTTGTACTTTTGTACTTCGATTCGTTTGGATTGTTTTATGATAGCTATTGCAATTAATTCGAGACTTTTTATGCAATCTCTTATGTAAAATAGGGACGGATAACAACTAAGATCATGCCTAACATATTGGCACGCACGGGCGCGAGACCACGTTGTCGTTAGTGGGTGTCATAGGTTAAACCGGAATTAGCTGTGAAGTGCGACCTTGAAGTGTCGAAGTGCGAACTAAAAGGAATGTGAAAAGTTCGCCTTGCTACAGGAGAAAGTCTCATCATACTTTGTACCTATTTTGCAAGTGAATATCTTTAACAAATACGATCAGCTTCCGAAGGCGTGAAACGTGTCTGTGGACATGGGAGACGTTGCCTTCCCATATTAACAGGTTTAGCCCTAAAGACATTATTCAACCAAAGGAGAGGAGAATGTGACGGTTGTGTTGGACCTGCAATGTAAATGAGGGTTCCCCAACTGGCGGCCCATGTGCGGTTTTATTTGGCCCACCAAGTTTTTAGAGCATAAAAAAAATATGTATGTTTTTATTATTTGGGGGAATTTTCCTTTTTGGACTTTAAAAACACCAGTAGATCTGCTCCAAGTTATTTTAATTTTGGAAATCTCTTTCCAAGTATTCCCACGCATAATGAGAGAGATATGTGATCATATACAAACGTAAGCTAGGTTTGAAATTATTATGTTTTAGTCAAATATTATATCTGTTTGGGCTTCTTGTGGGCAATTTGAAGTCTACAAATGATTTGTAATTATGTTCTGCCCCCCTAACCATCTGTCCAAGAAAAAAATAGGCCTGCGGCTGAATCTAGTTGATGATCCCTGCTGTAAATGTTTAATGGTATTTTTTATTATTTATTATTCTCTGACACAAAACAGAATGACAACAACACAATCAAGAAGTTGACAGCTACAATTGCACGTTATATAATTGAAAGCCTACAAATAGCACAGTAATAGTCCTGCATTAAAATAAGGCCAACATCTTTATTTCTAGTAAGGAATAATGTATCCAACTTAATAGGCCTAAATAAAAAATATTGTTGAACACTTTTATTTATTTGTTATTTGACCAGGTAAATTGACTAAGAACACGTTCTCATTTGCAGCAACGACCTGGGGAATAGTTCCAGGGAGAGGATGAATGAGCCAATTATAAACTGGGGATTATTAGGTGACTGTGATGGTTTGAGGGCCAGATTGGGATATTTAGCCAGGACACTGGGGTTAACACACCTACTCTTACAATAAGTGCCATGGGATCTTTAATGACCTCAGAGAGTCAGGACACCCGTTTAACATCCCATCTGAAAGACAGCACCCTACACAGGGCAGTGTCCCCAATCACTGCCTTGGGGCATTGGGATATTTTTTTAGACCAGAGGGAAGAGTGCCTCCTACTGGCCCTCCAACACCACTGCCAGCAGCATCTGGCCTCCCATCCAGGAAGTGACCAGGATCAACCCTGCTTAGCTTCAGAAGCAAGCCAGCAGTGGTATGCAGGATGGTATGCTGCTGGCACAAAATAGAAAATATATAGCAAGCACACTTAAATTAGGACACTTCAATTGGCCTGAGAGATATGTAAAAGTCATAACGTGTTCAGGAGCATATCCATTTAAGCATATTGTTTGTTGGAGAAGTTGCAATTCACTTTTGCAATAAATTTGATTATTGGCGCCAATATTTCAGATTTGGGAGTGGAGTTTGCTCTTTTTGGGGGTGATGCGTAAAACAGGCGCTAGAGGACAGTGGGTTCGCCAGCATAATTGACTCGTCATTTGAATGCAAATTGTCGGGGTTTGAAGACTCTTCTGACGTCAGGAAGGAAGACCCTAGTATACCTTTGCCACCACCACCTTGACAACAGAGCCACATCCTGTGAGACAGTATCGCGTCAGGAACTACTTCGCATTTAATTTGCACCATTGGACTATACACAACATAACCACAGCAAGAGGATTGTTATTTGATTTATTTTGACGCAGTTGCAGGGCAACTATGTACACTTGAAAGTCACTTTTGTCACTTGTTTTCAAATCATGCATGTGGGATACCTTTTGGATAAAGAAGGCAGCATGTATCACCAAGGACCTGTAAGACGATCGGGCATCAACATCCCACCACAGAACTTTGTTCCCACGCCACAATATTCCGACTTTACTGGATACCATCATGTGCCAAACATGGATACGCACGCACAGTCTTCGGGGGCTTGGGGAGCTCCTTATGGCGCACCAAGAGAGGACTGGGGCGCCTATAGTCTGGGTCCTCCTAACACTATTCCTACGCCCATGAACAACTCATCGCCGGGACAAGTTTCCTATTGCTCACCTGAATACAATCCCATGCACGCGCCAGGGTCAGCAGTATTGCAACCACCTCCAGATAATATTTCTGTTGCTCAACTTTCCCCGGATAGAGAAAGGCGCAATTCTTCTTACCAGTGGATGAACAAAACGGTACAATCATCTTCCACGGGTGAGTAAGGTCACAAGCTTGAGCCAAGAAATGCATGCCACTGTTAAAATCATTCGTGCACATCATCAACTCATGCCAAACCACATGTTTATATTTTGCTAAGAGTCGGAATTGTTGTGTTCTTCTCGTGTGCTGTGAAAACTGCTGGTGTTGGCTCATAAAAGTTGTGCAAGTGCAACAGGTAGTATTTAGAAAATTGATACAATATAAAAAATAATTGCATACTTTAAGTGCTAAATCTCACCGTAAAAACGAATAACCTCATGCGTAATGAATGGGTGCATTGTGGTAACATTTTGGAGAGGTTCGTAACGAATAAAAGGAAGCACTAACATGACATTATCTAATCATGATTTAAATTAGATGTCACCAAAATCACACAGTCGCATGTAACATTTTTGTATTGGACACATTTTGAAAACTGTAAAATGCAATTTCAAGGCATTCAATTGTAAATCACAACAGACTCAAAAGCGAAAGGAGGAAAATGATAGGCTCTAGATCGAATTTGTCAAATTCATTATTGACAATGCAACTATAGGCCTACAATAGCGATAATAGTCTGATAAACTATGCTATTAATTAAAACGTTAACATCTTAGTTATTTTCTGATACAGGCTTTTATCCTTGTGGAGGAAACGATGAAGGTGTCAAGATCTGAAACGGCGCCAGGCGCACTTGTAATGCTAATTTCTCGACTCCCGTAAACTAGATGTGAGGTCTACTTTTCCTGCTACATTGTCTCGGGTTTTGAGGTTATCCGTCATATTCAGGCTGCGGTCTCTTTTAACACCTCATTTTACTTTGATATGCACCAAAGTGTCTTCCTCGGCTCCCATTCTTCGAGTTATATTGCCGGAAAGGGTGACGTTTTTCACAGCAAATAAAGAAAGGTCTTTGACGAATATAAACAAAGCTTTATAACTTGGCAATAAACCACAGCATCTCTTAATTCGCTAGAAATTAAATATGTAGAAAATATAATTCGTTTACTTTAGGCCTATATTTATAAATTAGACTAAGTAACAGTAACATAAGCCTACATTAACTCGTATATTTCGTTTTATAGCTTATTAATTAACTTGGTTATAAAACGAACCACTGTAAAATCCTGAAATTCTTTTAGCCTAGATGTCTTTTTCTGTATTTGTATTATTAGGCTAGCTTATCAAACGTGTTGTCAAGTGTTTAGTTCTAGGAGGCTATCCCGGGTCTTGTCAAACGTGTCAAGCATGACCTATAGCTAGCTATAACTATTAATATCAACATGTTTCAATGTTGTTCAAAACGACTAATAATATTGTCTACCTGATAAAAGGGTATGTGGTTATGATATATTGATCAACAAAGCAACCTGATCCAAGCTAGAGAAATGTCTGAGATAGTATTGCCTTGTTAGTCCTTTGTGTTGTCGTGTGTTGCCTCTTAACACTTCAATGGAGTTTAGGTAATATCTCTGAGACTCTTTGTTCTGCAGTTTGTTCAAAAAGTGAGATCAAAAGATCAGTGGCTCAATTTGCATATCTACCAACAAAGCAACACAATCTAGATTAACATGATAGCCACCACTTCAGTTGATAGAGCCTAAAGATGCTACATACACATTTTGAGATGTGTTAGATAAACGAATCGTAAAGTTTAATAGGCATTGATAATTAACCTGTTGATTGTCCTATTTCTCTAGTATTAAACCTACTTGCTATAAATACCTCAAATTACTGCTATAAAAGTGAATTTAAAACAAGAATGAACTTCAGAGTTTAAATAGCCTATTGCTCCATTATATATTATATATTGAAGTATTCGATGTTCATTGTGACTACGGAGCATATTGAATTCTCATAACTTCTCATAATTTCAGGCAAAACAAGAACGAAGGAGAAATACAGAGTGGTTTACACCGACCACCAGAGACTGGAGCTGGAGAAGGAGTTCCATTTTAATCGTTACATCACTATCAGAAGAAAGTCGGAACTTGCGGGGAACCTTGGCCTTTCAGAACGACAGGTAGGTACCAATTCATGGTAGAGCATTATGGCCCTAGACTTGATAAATCAAATGATGAATCAAATATAAAACGAAATACCAATTTTGACACATTTTTCTTTTACATTTACAGGTGAAGATCTGGTTTCAAAATCGCCGAGCCAAGGAAAGGAAATTAATCAAAAAGAAAATGGGATCTGATGGCAGCGGAGGATCAGTGCACAGTGACCCGGGATCAGTGAGTCCTCTGCCGGTACCAGGCTCACTCAGTCCGTCGGATATTCACGGCTCTCTCTACCCACCCCCCGGAATGAACACCTTGGCATCTATTAGGAACATACAGCAAGTTACTGTCACTCAGTAGAATCGAATTTGGACCATCCAACATAACTGAGCACTCCGACACGCTGAAAGGACAGTTCCGCAAGACTTGGCTCCCAATGGATTACTCAGACGTCCTGAAGCACATGTTGTGGATTACGAGAAATCGAGAAACAAGATGATTTATAATTGCAACGAAATGCTGGAGGCTCTTCAAATATACTTTTTTATAGAATAGTTCTAATAATAAAATAAAAACATACAAAAAATAAATGTATGGTTCAGAAATGTAATGCTTAACATGTTTGTTTGTGTCTGAGTTATTGAGATAGGCAATATAATTTTCTGTATGTGATAAGGTGTATACGTTTGTTAATAAAATGAGAAATCACGTAGGCATTACATTTTATTTGAAGTTTAACTGGACAGAAAAGGCATATTATTAATTTTGAGTTTCTGTTTGACAAACTTTTAGTATTTTCTGCTCCAATTTGATTGCAAAGCACACTTCCTTAATACGGGGAAAGTGAGGCAGGTTTTAAGAGTGATACGGGTAGAACGTTTGTCTGATGGCAACGTTCAAAATGAAAATAAAATGTGTTTTTTTGCAATAACGTTATATCGTTTTCTACTTATTTCATTGACTGGAAAAGTATAGCGTACTACTGCATAATAACAGGAATGTGAGTGTGCATAGGCTTACTGTTTTCTAAAACACTTTATTGTTGATGTATATATTTTATATTTCAAAACCATACAAATGATTTATCAAGGGCTTCATTCATTAGGCTATTGCAGTTAACATGCTCTTAAATTGTTTATCGCCCTTCTGTTTCTTTTCCAAACTATAAGGATGGGATTAAAGTTCATTCTGACCACCCAGCATGTGTCAAAGGGAATATTTGATTGGTGATGTGCATGTAACATATTTTTTTATATTTTTTAATCTCTCTTAATTAAAAAAGACCTAGACCTATAGCCCTTCTCATGTGAATAATGGCACATCGTTTTGGAGTTGTTATTTTTAAATTGCACCAAAAATGTTGCTATTGGCCAAAGCAACACAGCTACGCAGTCACTTTTTGTAACGGGATTCTATATAGTGTCAAGTTGTAGACTTTGTAGTCTAGGACTAGGCCTACTTATGCTTGTCCACAAACTGTCAAACTGTCTTCTCAATTCATGTTGACATTTGAGCCATTAATATGGATAAATAAGTAGTGATCTATTCGTTGGGATAGGTTCAATGTAGGTTCAAGCCTATGGGGTTATATTACATGAACCTGTAAAAAGGTCACCCAAGACTGTCATTAAAATGGCTCATAACATCCTCATAACCTAGCCTAGGCCTACTCCAAAAACATGCAAGAGATCCGTATAGAAGTGCACAACCTCAACAAACCTGTTTTCCTGTGTTTCATATACACTGAGTATACAAACATGAAGAACACCTGCTCTTTCAATGACATAGGCTGACCAGGTGAATCCAGGCGAAAGCCATTATCCGTTATTGAGGTCAATTGTTAAATCCACTTCAATCAGTGGAGATGACAGGGAGGAGGATTTTTCAGCCTTGAGACAATTGAGACATGGATTGTGTATGTGTGCCATTCAGAGGGTGAATGGGCAAGACAAAACAAGTGCCATTGAACTAGGTATGGTAATAGGTACCAGGTGTCAAGAACTGCAACGCTGCTGGGTTTTTCATGCTCAACAGTTTCCCGCGTGTATCAAGAATGGCCCACCACCCAAAAGACGTCCAGCTAACTTGACACAACTGTGGGAAGCATTTAAGTCAACATGGGCCAGCATCCCTGTAGAACGCTTTCGACACCTTGTAGAGTCCATGCCCCAACAAACTGAGGCGGTTTTAATGAAAATGACGATAATTCATTTTAGTGTAAGAACTGTTTGAAAAGACCGGCTGAAATTTCAGCCTGTTATGGTGGGATGGAGTTTTGACCTGCCTGACTGTAAATGAATTAATAGACCAATAAGAAAGTTCCAAACCTCTGCCAATAACAGATCATTTTCAGTTTTCCCCTCCCCACTCAGACGCTTCACAGACAGTCCTAGAAAAATTATTGCTTAAGAAATTGCTCTTTGAAGCTATATTTTGTTCCTTTTTGACCATTTGAATTTACAACAATCATAGTAAGGTACTCAATTGTTACCCAAAAATGATTTGATATTGACATAAAAATGGCTGAATTGGAACTTTAAATTAAAAAGAGACACAACAAATAGCTTCTTAACAAAGAGCACTTTCTCAAGCAAGAATTTTGTTGGACTATTTGGAAGTGGTCTGAGTGGAGAGGGGAAAACTGAGAACTAGCTGTTATAGATGCAGTAAAGAGGTCAATGGAACTGGTCAAAACAATGGATTTGCCATGGAAACACGTGGGGGGATAAGATGCTGTGGGGAAAAGATCCCGAATCTCATTGCCCACCAGCAAAATTAGCCTACATTTAGGCTATTGTTAATATGTGTATTCCACACTATATTGAGGAAATGCTGAAAAGTCTTAAGTCAATAAGTATTCAACCCCATTGTTATGGCAAGCCTAAATAAGTTCAATTGTAAAAATGTGCTTAACAAGTCACATAATAAGTTGCATAAACTCACTTTGTGTGCAATAATAGTATTTAACATGAGTTTTGAATGACTACTTCATCTCTGCAACCCACACATAAAATTATCTGTAAGGTGCCTCAGTCGTGAATCTAAAACACGGATTCAACCACAAAGACCAGAGAAGTTTTAATAAATGTATCACTAGTTACTTTTAAATAATGCCACTTTAATAATATTTACATATCTTACTTTACTCATCTCATATGTACAGTTGAAGTCATAAGTTTACATGCACCTTAGACAAATACATTTAAACTCAGTTTTTCACAATTCCTGACATTTAATCAGAGTAAAAAAATTATGTCAGTTAGGATCACCACTTTATTTTAAGAATGTGAAATATCAGAATAATAGTAGAGATAATTATTTATTTCAGCTTCTATTTCTTTCATCACATTCCCAGTGGGTCAGAAGTTTACATACAGTCAATTAGTATTTGGTAGCATTGACTTTAAATTGTTTAACTTGGGTCAAATGCTTCGGGTAGCCTTCCACAAGCTTCCCCCAATAAGTTTGGCCCATTCCTCCTGACAGAGCTGGTGTAACTGAGTCCGATTTGTAGGCCTCCTTGCTCACACACGCTTTTTCAGTTCTGCCCACAGATTTTCTATAGGATTGAGGTCAGAGCTTTGTGATAGCCACTCCAATACCTTGACTTTAATGTCCTTAAGTCATTTTGCCACAACTTTAGAAGTATGCTTGGGGTCATTGTCCATTTGGAAGACCCATTTACAACCAAGCTTTAACTTCCTGACTGATGTCTTGAAATGTTGCTTCAATATATCCACATAATTTTCCTTTCTCATGATGCTATCTATTTTGTGAAGTGCTCCAGGCTCTACTGCAGCAAAGCACCCCCACAACATGATGCTGCCACCCCGGTGCTTCACGGTTGCGATGGTGTTCTTCGGCTTGCAATCCTCCCCCTTTTTCCTAATAATGATGGTCATTATGGCCCAACAGTTCTATTTTTGTTTCATCAAACCGGAGGACATTTCTCCAAATAATATGATCTTTGTCCCCATGTGCAGTTGCAAACCGTAGTCTGGCTTTTTTTATGGCGGTTTTTGGAGCAGTGGCTTCTTCCTTGCTGAGCGGCCTTTCAGGTTATGTCGATATAGGACTCGTTTTACTGTGGATATAGATACTTTTGTACCTGTTTCCTCCAACATCTTCACAAGGTCCATTGCTGTTGTTTTGGGATTGATTTGCACTTTTCGCACCAAAGTAAGTTTAACTGTCATGTACTGTCATGTTGTGTCTTGTCTCTGTCCTTTCCCTTCACCCTGTCTCCCTCTGCTGGTCGTTGTTAGGTTACCTTTTCTCCCCCGCTTTCCACCAGCTGTTCCTTGTCTCCTCTGACTACCCATTCACCCCGTTTCCCACCTGTTCCCTTTTTCCCTCTGATTAGGTCCCTATATCTCTCTCTGTTTCTGTTCCTGTCCTTGTCGGATTCTTGTTTGTTGTGTTTCATGCCTGAGCCAGACTATCGTCATGTTTGCTGTAACCTTGTCCTGTCCTGTCCGAATCTGCCGGTCTATCTGAGCCTACCTATGTTTGGTTATTAAAGAAGCTCTGTTTAAGTTAGTTCGCTTTTGGGTCCTCATTCACTCACCGTAACAGAAGAATCCGACCAAGAATGGACCCAGCGACTTCGGATCCTCTCCACTCAGCCGTCGGGATCCAGGGAGCGATGCTAGGCAGACACGAGCAGGAAGTGTCTGCTGCTCGACATGCCGTTGAGACCCTGGCCACCCAAGTCTCCAACCTCACAGAACAGGTTCACCATCTCCGCCTCGATCCACCGGCCACTTCCAGGGCTTTCGAATCTCCGGAGCCCAGAATCAATAACCCGCCGTGTTACTCTGGGGAGCCCACTGAATGCCGCTCGTTCCTCACCCAGTGTGATATTGTGTTTTCTCTCCAGCCCAACACTTACTCCAGGAGCACTGCTCGTGTCGCCTACGTCATATCTCTCCTTATTGGACGGGCTCGTGAGTGGGGCACGGCAATCTGGGAGGCAAGGGCTGAGTGTACTAACCAGTATCAGGACTTTAAGGAGGAGATGATACGGGTTTTTGATCGATCTGTTTTTGGGGAGGAGGCTTCCAGGGCCCTGTCTTCCCTATGTCAAGGCAATCGATCCATAACAGACTACTCTATTGAGTTTCGCACTCTTGCTGTCTCCAGTGGCTGGAACGAGCCGGCCTTGCTCGCTCGTCTTCTGGAGGGTCTCCGCGCAGAGGTAAAGGATGAGATTCTCTCCCGGGAGGTTCCTTCCAGCGTGGATTCCTTGATTGAACTCGCTATTCGCATTGAGCGACGGGTTGATCTTCGTCAACGAGCTCGTGGAAAGGAGCTCGCGCTCTCCGTCGCCCCCCTCTCCGCATCACTACCATCTTCCTCTGCTGGCTCGGGTGCTGAGCCCATGCAGCTGGGAGGTATCCGCATCTCGACTAAGGAGAGGGAACGGAGAATCACCAACCGCCTCTGTCTCTATTGCGGTTCCGCTGGTCATTTTGTCACTTCATGTCCAGTAAAAGGCCAGAGCTCGTCAGTAAGCGGAGGGCTACTGGTGAGCGCTACTACTCCTGTCTCTCCTTCAAGATCCTGCACTACCTTGTCGGTCCATCTACGCTGGACCGGTTCGTCAGCTTCCTGCAGTGCCTTAATAGACTCTGGGGCGGAGGGCTGTTTTATGGACGAGACCTGGGCTCGGGAACATGACATTCCTCTCAGACAGTTAAAGGAGCCCACGGCCTTGTTTGCCCTGGATGGTAGTCCTCTCCCCAGGATTCAGCGTGAGACGCTACCTTTAACCCTCACTGTTTCTGGTAATCATAGTGAAACCATTTCTTTTTTAATTTTTCGTTCACCTTTTACACCTGTTGTTTTGGGCCATCCCTGGCTAGTTTGTCATAATCCTTCCATTAATTGGTCTAGTAATTCTATCCTCTCCTGGAACGTCTCTTGTCATGTGAAATGTTTAATGTCTGCTATCCCTCCTGTTTCCTCTGTCTCTTCTTCACAGGAGGAGCCTGGTGATTTGACAGGGGTGCCGGAGGAATATCACGATCTGCGCACGGTGTTCAGTCGGTCCAGGGCCACCTCTCTTCCTCCACACCGGTCGTATGATTGTAGTATTGATCTCCTTCCGGGAACCACCCCCCCCCCCCGGGGTAGACTATACTCTCTGTCGGCTCCCGAACGTAAGGCTCTCGAAGATTATTTGTCTGTAGCTCTTGACGCCGGTACCATAGTCCCCTCCTCCTCTCCCGCCGGAGCGGGGTTTTTTTTTGTCAAGAAGAAGGACGGGTCTCTGCGCCCCTGCATAGATTATCGAGGGCTGAATGACATAACAGTGAAGAATCGTTATCCGCTTCCTCTTATGTCTTCAGCCTTCGAGATCCTGCAGGGAGCCAGGTTTTTCACTAAGTTGGACCTTCGTAACGCTTACCATCTCGTGCGCATCAGGGAGGGGGACGAGTGGAAGACGGCGTTTAACACTCCGTTAGGGCACTTTGAATACCGGGTTCTTCCTTTCGGCCTCGCTAACGCTCCAGCTGTCTTTCAGGCATTAGTCAATGATGTCCTGAGAGACATGCTGAACATCTTTGTTTTCGTTTACCTTGACGATATCCTGATTTTTTCACCGTCACTCCAGATTCATGTTCAGCACGTTCGACGTGTCCTCCAGCGCCTTTTAGAGAATTGTCTTTTTGTGAAGGCTGAGAAGTGCACTTTTCATGCCTCCTCCGTCACATTTCTCGGTTCTGTTATTTCCGCTGAAGGCATTAAGATGGATCCCGCTAAGGTCCAAGCTGTCATTGATTGGCCCGTCCCTAAGTCACGCGTCGAGCTGCAGCGCTTTCTCGGCTTCGCGAACTTCTATCGTCGTTTCATCCGTAATTTCGGTCAGGTGGCAGCTCCTCTCACAGCCCTTACTTCTGTCAAGACGTGCTTTAAGTGGTCCGTTTCCGCCCAGGGAGCTTTTGATCTCCTCAAGAATCGTTTTACATCCGCTCCTATCCTTGTTACACCTGACGTCTCTAGACAGTTCGTTGTCGAGGTTGACGCGTCAGAGGTGGGCGTGGGAGCCATCCTTTCTCAGCGCTCCCTCTCTGACGACAAGGTCCACCCATGCGCGTATTTTTCTCATCGCCTGTCGCCGTCGGAACGTAACTATGATGTGGGTAACCGCGAACTGCTCGCCATCCGGTTAGCCCTAGGCGAATGGCGACAGTGGTTGGAGGGGGCGACCGTTCCTTTTGTCGTTTGGACTGACCATAGGAACCTTGAGTACATCCGTTCTGCCAAACGACTTAATGCGCGTCAGGCGCGTTGGGCGCTGTTTTTCGCTCGTTTCGAGTTCGTGATTTCTTATCGTCCGGGCTCTAAGAACACCAAGCCTGATGCTTTGTCTCGTCTCTTCAGTTCTTCAGTAGCCTCCACTGACCCCGAGGGGATTCTCCCTGAGGGGCGTGTTGTCGGGTTGACTGTCTGGGGAATTGAGAGGCAGGTAAAACAAGCGCTCACTCACACTCCGTCGCCGCGCGCTTGTCCTAGGAACCTTCTTTTCGTTCCCGTTCCTACTCGTCTGGCCGTTCTTCAGTGGGCTCACTCTGCCAAGTTAGCCGGCCACCCTGGCGTTCGGGGTACGCTTGCTTCCATTCGCCAGCGTTTTTGGTGGCCCACCCGGGAGCATGACACGCGTCGTTTCGTGGCTGCTTGTTCGGTCTGCGCGCAGACTAAGTCCGGTAACTCTCCTCCTGCCGGCCGTCTCAGGCCGCTTCCTATTCCCTCTCGACCGTGGTCTCACATCGCCTTAGATTTTGTCACCGGACTGCCTTCGTCAGCGGGGAAGACTGTTATTCTTACGGTTGTCGATAGGTTCTCTAAGGCGGCTCATTTCATTCCCCTTGCTAAGCTTCCTTCTGCTAAAGAGACGGCACAAATCATCATCGAGAATGTTTTCAGAATTCATGGCCTTCCGTCAGACGTCGTTTCGGACAGAGGTCCGCAATTCACGTCTCAATTTTGGAGGGAGTTTTGCCGTTTGATTGGGGCTTCCGTCAGTCTCTCTTCCGGCTTTCACCCCCAGTCTAACGGTCAAGCAGAACGGGCCAATCAGACTATTGGTCGCATCTTACGCAGTCTTTCTTTTCGTAACCCTGCGTCTTGGTCAGAACAGCTCCCCTGGGCAGAATACGCCCACAACTCGCTTCCTTCGTCTGCGACCGGGCTATCTCCTTTTCAGAGTAGCCTCGGGTACCAGCCTCCGCTGTTCTCATCTCAGTTCGCCGAGTCCAGCGTCCCCTCCGCTCAGGCTTTTGTCCAACGTTGCGAGCGCACCTGGAAGAGGGTCAGGTCTGCACTTTGCCGTTATAGGACGCAGACTGTGAGGGCTGCTAATAAGCGTAGAACTAAGAGTCCTAGATATTGTCGCGGTCAGAGAGTTTGGCTCTCCACTCAGAACCTTCCCCTTAAGACGGCTTCTCGCAAGTTGACCCCGCGGTTCATTGGTCCGTTCCGTATTTCTCGGGTCATTAATCCTGTCGCAGTTCGACTTCTTCTTCCGCGATACCTTCGTCGCGTCCACCCGGTCTTCCATGTCTCCTGCATCAAGCCCGTCCTTCGCGCCCCCGCTCGTCTTCCCCCCCCCCCCCCCATCCTTGTCGAGGGCGCACCCATCTACAGGGTCCGTAGAATTTTGGACATGCGTCCTCGGGGCCGTGGTCACCAGTACCTCGTAGATTGGGAGGGGTACGGTCCTGAGGAGAGGAGTTGGGTTCCCTCTCGGGACGTGCTGGACCGTGCGCTGATCGAGGATTTCCTCCGTTGCCGCCAGGTTTCCTCCTCGAGTGCGCCAGGAGGCGCTCGGTGAGTGGGGGGGTACTGTCATGTACTGTCATGTTGTGTCTTGTCTCTGTCCTTTCCCTTCACCCTGTCTCCCTCTGCTGGTCGTTGTTAGGTTACCTTTTCTCCCCCGCTTTCCACCAGCTGTTCCTTGTCTCCTCTGACTACCCATTCACCCCGTTTCCCACCTGTTCCCTTTTTCCCTCTGATTAGGTCCCTATATCTCTCTCTGTTTCTGTTCCTGTCCTTGTCGGATTCTTGTTTGTTGTGTTTCATGCCTGAGCCAGACTATCGTCATGTTTGCTGTAACCTTGTCCTGTCCTGTCCGAATCTGCCGGTCTATCTGAGCCTACCTATGTTTGGTTATTAAAGAAGCTCTGTTTAAGTTAGTTCGCTTTTGGGTCCTCATTCACTCACCGTAACATTATCTCTATGAGACAGAACACGTCTCCTTCCAGAGCAGTATGATGGCTGCATGGTCCCATGGCGTTTATACTTGAGTACTATTGTTTGTACAGGTGAAGGTGGTACCTTCAGGCGTTTAGAAATTGCTCCCAAGGATGAACCAGACTTGTGGAGGTCTATAATTTTTTTCTGAAGTCTTGGCTGATTTCTTTAGATTTTCTCTTGATGTCAAGCAAAGAGGCACTGAGTTTGCAGGTAGGCCTTGAAATACATCCACAGGTACACCTCCAATTGACTCAAATGATGTCAATTAACAAATCAGAAGCTTCTGAAGCCATGACATCATTTTCTGGAATTTTCCTAGATGTTTGAAGGCACAGTCAACTTAGTGTATGTACACTTCTGACCCACTGGAATTGTGATAGAATGACTTATAAGTGAAATAATTTGTCTGTAAACAATTGTTGGAAAAATGACTTGTGTCATGCACAAAGTAGATGTCCTAACCGACTTTCCAAAACTATAGTTTGTTAACAAGAAATTTGAGGAGTGGTTAAAAACTAGTTTTAATGACTCCAACCTAAGTGTATGTAAACTTCCGACTTCAACTGTATAATTTGTATTTTATACCATCTATTGCACCTGGCCTATGCCGCTCGGCCATCGCTCATCCATATATTTATATGTACATATTCTCATTCACCTTTTTAGATTGTGTGTATTAGGTAGTTGTTGGGGAATTGTTAGATAACTTGCTAGATAATACTGCACTGTCGGAACTAGATGCACAAGCATTTCGCTACACTCGCATTAACATATGCTAACCATGTGTATGTGACCAATAAAATTAGATTTGATTAGATTTTCCAATGCCCCGCAAAGGGCACCTATTGGTAGATGGGCGATGCAGGCGTCCTTCCTAACTCAGTTTCCAGAGATGAAATAAACCGCTCAGGGATTTCAACATGAAGCCAAAGGTGACTTTAAAACAGTTACAGAGTTTAGAGGCTGTGACAGGAGAAAACTGAGGATGGATCAACAACATTGTAGTTACTCCACAATAATAACCTAATTGACAGAGTGAAAAGAATGAAGCCCGTACAGAATAACAATATTCCAAAACATACATCCTGTTAGCAACAAGGCACTAAAGTAATACTGCAAAAAAATTGGCAAAGCAATTAAGATTTTGTCCTGGATACAAAGTGTTATGTTTGGGGCAAATCCAATGCAACACATTACTGAGTACCACTCTCTATCTTTTCAAGCATAGGGGTGGCTGCATCATGTTATGGGTATGCTAGTAATTGTTAAGTAATGGGGAGTTTTTCAGGATGTCTGCAAAAATTGTACAGTCCAGGTGTGCAAACCTCTTAGAGACTTACCCAGAAAGACTCACAGCTGTAATCGCTGCCAAACGTGATTCTAACATGTATTGACTCAGGGGTGTGAATACTTATGTAAATGAGATATTTCTGTATTTCATATTCAATAAATTTACAAACATTTCTAAAAACATATTTTCACTTCCATTATGGGGTATTGTGTGTAGATGGGTGAGAAAAATATTTATATTATACATTTTGAATTCAGGTTGCAACAATACGTCAAGAGGTATGAATACTTTATGAAGGTGCTGTATAAACAGTACCAGTCAAAAGGTTGGACACACCTACTCATTCAAGGTGTGGCTTGTTAAACGTTAATTTGTGGAATTTTTTTCCTTCTTAATAAGTTTGAGCCAATCAGTTGTGTTATGACAAGGTAGGTGTGGTATAGAGAAGATAGCCCTATTTGGTAAAAAAAAACAAGTTCATATTATGGCAAGAACAGCTCAAATAAGCAAAGAGAAACGACAGTTCATTATTACTTTAAGACAAGAAGATCAGTCAATGCGGAAAATTTCAAGAACTTGGAACGTTTCTTCAACTGTTCAGAGGTGACTGCGTGAATCAGGCCTTCATGGTCGAATTGCTGCAAAGAAACCACTACTAAAGAACATCAATAAGAAGAAGAGACTTGCTTAGGCCAAGAAACGCAAGCAATGGACATTAGAATGGTGGGAATCTGTCCTTTGGTCTGATGAGTCCAAATTTGAGATTTCTGGTTCCAACTGCCGCGTCTTTGTAAGACGCAGAGTAGGTGAACGGATGATCTCTGCATGTGTGGTTCCCACCGTGAAGCATGAAGGAGGAGGTGTGATGGTGTGGGAGTGCTTTGCTGGTGACGCTGTCTGTGATTTATTTAGAATTCAAGGCACACTTAACCAGCATGGCTACCACAGCATTCTGCAGTGATACGCCATCCCATCTGGTTTGTGCTTAGTGGGACTATCATTTGTTTTTGCAACAGGACAATGACTCAACACACCTCCAGGTTGTGTAAGGGCTATTTGACCAAGAAGGACAGTGATGGAGTCCTGCATCAGATGAATTGGCCTCCACAATCAACCGACTTCAACCTAATTCAGATGGTTTGGAAGGAAAAGCAGCCAACAAGTGCTCAGCATATGTGGGAATTCGTTCAAGACTGTTGTTTTTTCTCTGTAATAATACTTAGCACCTAGACAATTTAAGAAGGCTTTAGCTAGGCCAGATAGGTTCACAATCTGTCAACCTCATAACTAGCTACCAAGAAGCCAGGGCCGGCTCTAAGGGGAGGCAAAGCCAGGCGTGGACTCACCACATATAATTTGTGTTTTCTCACAGAGAGGGGGAAATGTTTTTCACCTTTGCAGACAGATACAGCTAACAACAGGATAGCTAGTAGCTACTAGCTTCGTTAAGTTTTGGTAGCAGGGCACAAAATAATTATAGCTAGTTGGTTGAGCTTTGATCAGCATGGATATCCGAAAATGGCTGAGAACTGCCAAGAGCAAAAAAACTGAGGACCACCATGTCGAGAGAAATGCCAAGTTCACTGACCAGCCTGCAGGCCCGACCACCGAGGTTGAGGAACCTAATATCCAATGTAATTCCCGCATGTCCCCCATGCTGCCTGCTGACCAACAAGATTCACAAGAGCCAGGGCCTAGCACCAGCACAAGTGTAAAATCACAACAAGCACCTGCACATCCGTTACCCCAGCCACAAGCAGCAATGTGCAAAAATTAATTCTCCACCCTGAAGAACGTATTCAGTAAGCACAGACTCTGAACACATCAACGAAAAGCCCAATTTGAGAGGGACCTAACAAGTAAACTTCTCTGGAAAGGAGAATGGAATCAGAAACTTCTCATAAGGTTCAACACAGCATCAAGGAGGCTGCAACTCATCTAAATGGTAAGATACCTTTTTGAATGTATTGTATAGTTTAGGCCTTTGCTTTTTACTTCATAGATATACAGCTTTGTATTATTTGATTGGTATAGGGACAGTGTCCAATGTAGCGTAATTGGTTGTGCTCTGAGATGATCCCTGGCATAGTGCTCCTGTTGTCCTGGCTGTCCACTCACATTGTACATGATCCTTTCACCTTGCTGACTGGGGTTGCTTTCTGTCCGTGGTCCTGAATCGATGGTTACAGTGTGTGCTGTTTTAATTAGTGCATCTTGGGCTACCAGTCTTTGTGAGGCTTCTGTTCAACATGGCATGTTTTCTTGTGGTAAAATGACAGTTGTTGTGTATATGAATGCATTTCAGATAGGCCTCCATTTTGTTACATTTTGTATGTGGCAGTAGTAGGACCAATACCGTGTGTAGCCTACTAAAATAAGTAGGCAAGTGTTCACTCTGTTGTCATTCATTTGCAGTACACAGTGGTTGTGTGATAGACTACTGTAAAAGTGATGTCAATACTATGAAAACGACACAAAGCCTACTTTTTCGCCCCCTCCCTGCTCTCTTGTTATAGAGTGTGTGTGTGAAACTCTCCCACACAGAAAATATTGCGCACCTGGAGGCGACTTGGTTACGTTCATTGCGAAAACAGCATAGTGTCACAGAAATCACTCTGCCATTTCCTGGTTGCTAAAATTCAAATAGTTAGCCTAATTTCAGTTTATGTGACAAAAAAATCACGTATAGTGTCGAGCAGGGGTAGGCAACCCTGGTCCTGGAGTGTCGCAGGAGCTTCATGTTTTTTATTTAACAGACCTGGAAAACCAGGTGTGTTGAATTTAGGCAATCGCTGAACTGATCAATTAGCTCAGTTGGTCTTGGTGTGGTGCCTAGTTGGAACAAAATCCTGCAGTACCTGCGGCACTCCAGGAACAGGGTTGCCTACCCCTGGTGTAGATAATCATTGTACCGTTTAAACCGCTGTGAAATATGTTTTCTGTAACCAAAAATATTGCATTTTCAGCTGTTTGAAGCTGGTCAAATCAAATCAAAGTTTATTTGTCACGTGCGTCGAATACAACAGGTGTAGGTAGACCTTACAGTGAAACGCTTACTTACAGGCTCTAACCAATGGTGCGAAAAAATAAAAAGCACACACAAAACATATCTACCGCTTCTTAGACTTGCTTTAAATGTGAATGACAGATCTATAACTCACATTTCTATGTGAATTTGGTGGGGTTGCCCAAAAAGTTACATATTACAGCTTTAAGCTGTGAAGCCTGTAAGAATCTTTGATAGCCTAGTGGTTGGTGCTCATTCTGTCGAGCTGATCTGTGCATGTTGGTAGCAGTGTGACCAACTCCTCAGTAAGGAAAGTAGCTATTGTCTGTCCTAAAAGTCGCTAGAAGTCGCTAAATGACGTCATCACCTAGTTTGCATAATTGGCCATGGGCATGTAATTGTGATAGACGCTGTAGGAGAGAGGAATAACGTTGTGGGAGAGACAAAAAGTGAGTAAAACAACACCCTAAATATGTTTAGAACTACAAATGAACTTTCTTCTGTCGATTCTTGTTTTTTTTTATGTCACAATTCCAACCCTCCTCCTTCATCCGGGCTTGGGACCGGCAAAAGTGACCAAAAAGAGACACTCTGGCATAGTTACTTAGTTAAAAAAAAAAAAAAAAATGTTTTTTAGTTTAGTGTTCCTAATTTGGTTAGGTTTTTGACCTTATGGTCCACTTAGAAGCCTACAAGTCACAGTAGAACATTAACGTTTTTAACCATAACATTTTTTACATTTTTGTATACAATCTACATTAACAATCTAAATGGACCAAAAAGAGACAATAGAAATAACTGTCAATGGCAATGTGAGAAAATTATGGTAACTAGTGTGACCCTAATTCAGGTAAAAAAAAAAAAATCCAGACCCCCCTCCATACACACACAGACTGTGCTGGCTCACAGAAAGAGTGGGTCATCGTCATTTTGGTCAAGGCTCTCTATGGCAGGTTCAGCAACTGAGGGAGCTGACGTAAATGAGTAAGCAGCTGATGTGCCAAAAAGCTGCAAAACATTATCAGGCAGCTGGTGCTCATAGCAAGCCTCACCAGACAGTTTCAGTCCAAATCGAATGTACAGGATGGAGTTAAGGGTCTGCAAGGACATCCGATTTCTAAGTTTGCTTTTTACCACACTCATCTGGCTGAATACTCTCTCGACTTCAGCATTCGAGTGTGGCAAAGACAACACAGACACAGCAGCCATGGCAAGTTCTTGAAATGGGTTGATATTAGCTGCATCCCTGAACTTCCAAATCTGACTCCAGAAGCCCAGTGTGTTTTTTGTCTCATTTTATTTACTAAGATGGATGGCACGCCATTGCTAGACAATCTTGTCTATCTCTGCAGGGGAGTAGCCAAGGAGGTTGGCTATTTTTTATATTTCTCCAGGGCTCTTATTGTGCTTTAGAGTTTCCTCCACATTGAAAACTGACATGTACTACAATGCTTCGATGTTGTCCGGCAGTCTCATCCTCAACTCATTAGTGAGGGAGATGGTGACGGCTACACACCGCTTCGATGTTGTCTGGCAGTCTCATCCTCAACTCATTAGTGAGGGAGATGGTGACGGCTACACACCGCTTCGATGTTGTCTGGCAGTCTCACCCTCAGCTCATTAGTGAGGGAGATGGTGACGGCTACACACCGCTTCGATGTTGTCTGGCAGTCTCACCCTCAGCTCATTAGTGAGGCAGATGGTGACAGCGACACACCGCTTCGATGTTGTCCGGCAGTCTCACCCTCAACTCATTAGTGAGGGAGATGGTGAAGGCTACACACCGCTTTCGGACATTGTTTTCATCCTCAGGTACAAGGTGGAGCTCAGCTGCCTTTGACTCAAAAAGGTAACCAAGGTAAGGTTTGGGACTGATGTATCCGTCTATTGACCCTTTGAGTACATCAACATTTGCCAGTGGATTCAGCACCCTGCTGCTCACAGACTTGATCAGGCTAAAGTAGCTTAAGAGGATCTACTTGCTCTCCCTCAAAAGCCTTGATGGCCAACTGTACCTCACCTAGCACTACCTTCAAAAGAGTCAGATACAATATGTTTTGAGGATCACTGTACCAGGAGTATAAAACCTCAGCCATGTAGCAGTGTTCACTGGACTTGGTGACTGCGAAATGCAGCCTAAGCTCCTCCCACTGGTCCAAAATGCGTGAAACCGCGGGTTCAATGGAGAGCTAACATGTGGCACACACCTTGGTTATCTGTAAAGGTTTCTCACCACAGTTGATGGTCTCATACATGGTATTGTAGGCCTCCCTGTGCTTTGTAGACACTGAAAACCAGTCTCTCGTACCAAGTACTCCACACTACGGGGGATGATGTCATTGGAAGCATGACTTAAAGCAAGCTGCAGAGAGTGGCACACACAGCAAATAAGAACCAGATATTTGAGGCCATACTTCTCCTTCAGCACTTTATGGACCCCAATGTTAATCTCCATCATAACAGAGGCATTGTCAGTCCCTATCCCCAGGAGTTTCTCTTTTTTAAGACCACTTGTCGAGGAAAGCCACAACAGCACGGGCTATAGATTTGGCATCTCTTCCCTCCAACTCAACAAGCCCCAGAAATGTTGATACAATTGTCTGCTTGGTGTCACTATCTTATCACAACCCCCAGGTACTTAGAAACACTTACATCTGTGGACTCATTGAGGAGGAGGCTGAAACGCTGGTCACCAACTTTTTCAGAAAGTATGGTGCTAGAACACCATTAATCTTTTGAAGAGGGTAGCAGCAGTGGAGTCTGAGAAAGCAGCTCTACATACTTCTCTAATGTGAACACATGCCAGCATAGAACAGTGAACAGCGATAGCTAATGCCATGGTGGCCTCAGCCTTTTTTACAGAGTATTTTTAAAAAAAACCATAAATGGCAGCTTGTTTTGGGTGGAACTGTTATAAGGCTTTGCCTTTTGAGTATGTTTTTGAGTTGTCATGTGTTTTTTTTACATCACTAAGTTTGTTGTAGAAATTAGCCTTACAATGTGTATCACCGCCAATAAAAGGCTTCAACCAGCCATTTTCATTCAGGGTTTGATTCCCACTCCTTTCTGTATTTGTGAGTGTACAGTTTAGACTGAGACATGATGAGCTAGCCAGCTAGAAGTTTAGCTTATGTCACAGAGGCATACACACAGTGGACAAGGTGAGTAAGTGACTGAGGCTGTGTGAGTCAAATGCAGTGATTTATTTTTGTGCAGTGATTTATTTTAGACAAAGAACATTTTACATTTACATCCCGCCCTGAATGTAAGCCAGAGCGGGATCAGCCAGCGGCAGCTTCCCGCATGTGCGATTCATTTGCAGTCTGGACGCAGAGGGGTGAACATGTCCTGATCTGACTGCAGCTGGGAAAGACTGCTGCGCAAGGACTGGGCCGCCTGTGACCTCTCCAAAAGTCTCCATTAACACCAGAAAAAGTCGCTAGTCGCTTTTTTGAAAATGTGTCGCTAGAAGGGTCTGAATACTTGCTAAATATAGCGACTAAGTTGCTAAATTGGCAACACTGGTTGGTAGGCAAAAATTATGTGTAGGCCTACTTAAGCGACGGCTGCACTTCAGATACACATGTATGTCGTAGTGGGGGGCATATCTTGTTATTCTATAAAACGACAGTTGTTGATGTGTACGGGTAAATTTCAAATACATTTTTGAACATTTGAACAGTAGTAAAATGACCAATCTAACTTGTTTTATTATGGCTCTAAAGCAATACTAGTTGTGCTGGCAAGGTTGGTACACTTTATAAAGCAAGTAATACTAAATTGACTGAATAAGACACATTGGTGCAGCTGGCTTCCGGGTTGGATGCGCGCTGTGTTAAGAAGGACACATGACTTTCAACCTTCGTCTCTCCCGAGCCCGTACTGGAATTGTAGCGACGAGACAAGATAGTAGCTACTAACAATTGGATACTACGAAATTGGGGAGAAAAAGGGGTTAAATAAAAATATATTTTACTGAGTTCATATAAGGAAATCAGTCAATTGAAAAAAATCCATTAGGTCCTAATCTATGGATTTCCCATGACTTGGAATACAGATAAACATCTGTGGTTCACAGACACCTTAAAAAAAAAGTAGGGGCGTGGATCAGAAAACCAGTCAGTATCTGGTGCGACCACCATTTTCCTCAGTCAGCGCGATACATCTCCTTCGCATAGAGTTGATCATGCTTTTGGCAGGAACATGAACACATTGCCCTACATGTCAATCCAGAGCATCCCAAACATGCTCAATGGGTGACATGTTTGGTGAGTATGCAGGCCATGGAAGAACTCTGACATTTTCAGCTTCAAGGAATTGTGTTCAGATCCTTGCAACATGGGGCTTATCATGCTGAAACATGAATGGCACGACAATGGGCTCCAGGATCGCATCATGGTATCTCTGTACATTCCAATTGCCATCAATAAAATGCAATTGTGTTCATTGTCCGTAGCTTGTGCCTGCCCATACCATAATCCCACCGCCACCATGGGGCACTCTGCTTAAAACATTGACATCAGCAAACTGCTCTCCCACCCGAAGCCACGCACATGGTCTGTCTGCAGTTGTGAGGCCGGTTGGACGTACTGCCAGATTCTCAAAATTGATGCTTATGGCAGAGAAATTAACATTAAATTCTCTGGCAACAGCTCTGGTGGACATACCTGGAGTCAGCACGCCAATTGCATGCTCCCTCAACTTGAGACATCTGTGGCATTGTGTTGTGTGACACAACTGCATATTTTAGTGGCCTTTTATTGTCCCCAGCACAAGGTGCACCTGTGTCATGATCATGCTGTTTAATCAAATTCTTGATATTCCAGGCCTGTCATGTGAATGGATTATCTTGGCAAAGGAGAAATGCTCACTAACAGGAATGCAATGAAATCCATGCACAAAATCTGAGAAAAATATGCTTTTTGTCCATATTGAAGATTTCTGAGATGTTTTACTTCAGCTCATGAAACATGGGACCAACACTTTACATATTGCGTTTATATTTTTGTTCAGTGTATATTTCCACACTGTGAGCTTGGAATAATACTGTGAAATTGCGAAATTGCGAAAACTGTGAAATCTTACACCTTTTAGTGTAAGAGCTGTTGGAAAAGATTGCAGCCTGTTTTGGTGGGATGGAGTTTTGGCCTGCCTGGTGACATCACCAGGAGTAAATTAGTTAACCAGACCAATAAGAAAGAGAGTTCCAACCCTCTCTGCTAATAACAGCTAATTTTTAGTTTCCCCCTCCCCCACACAGACTACTCCCAGACAGTCCTAGCAAAACTCTTGCTTGAAAAATTGCTCTTTGCTAAGAAGCTACATATGTTTATTCACAGTAATCAATCACAGTAAGGTACGTAATTGTTACCCAGAAATGATTTGATATTGAGATAAATACGGCTGCATTGAACCTTTAAAAAAATAACCACCTCTCAGGAGGATACAGACAGCTCAAGGAGTATGATTAGATATGCAGAAAATAAACATATTTTGAACATAGAATTCAGCATAATGTTTAGGGCTCTAGATTGCAGGAAAAATATGTTTCATAGTTTTGGAAAATTCTAAATTCTCCCATCTTCCAGACTGGGGGCTTCCATACTTTGTGCCCCCTCAGATGTTTTGGTGCATGATGCCCCTGATGTGTAGTCTGCTATTGATATCTGTATTATTATTTTTTATTTTCATTTAACCTTTATTTAACTAGGCAAGTCAATGATGGCCTACCATACGGCCAAAGGCCTCCTGCGGAGACAGGGGCTTGGTTACATATATATATATATATATATATATATTTTTTTTTTAAATAACATAGGACAAAATACACATCACAACAAGAGAGACAACACTACATAAATAGATACCTAAGACAACAACATAACAAGGTAGCAACACAGCATGGTAGCAACACAACATGGAAATGCACAAGACATGGTACAAACATTATTGGACACAGACAACAACACAAAGGGCAAGAAGGTAGAGATAACAATACATCACGCAAAGCAGCCACAACTGTCAGTAAGAGTGTCCATGATTGAGTCTTTGAATGAAGAGATTGAGATAAAACTGTCCAGTTGGACTGTTTGTTGCAGCTCGTTCCAGTCGCTAGCTGTAGCGAACTGAAAAGATGAGCGACCCAGGGGTGTGTGTGCTTAAGGGTTGACAGAATGTGACTGGCAGAACGGGTTTTGTATGGGGAGGATGAGGGCTGCAGTAGATATCTCAGATAGGAGGGAGTGAGGCCTAATAGGGTTTTTATAAATAATCAACAACCAGTGTATCTTGCGACGGGTATACAGAGATGACCGGTTTACAGAGGAGTATAGAGTGCAGTGAAGCCTACTTTATTGTATTCTTTAAAAATTATAAATTTAGATGATATGAAATTATATCCGTCACTTTTCCAGACACTCTGCGGAGGCTGAGCTCGGTCAAATCATGATGTCAGTGATATTCAGGTCGGAAAGAAAGAGGTCCGAGTTCCCGAGTTGGATGACTGTTCAAAACGATTTTCCCAGTCGGAGGTAGTTCTCTCCCCCCCGAAGTTCCCAGTTGTTTTGAACGCACTGAAGTCGGAGATTTCCGTGTTCCCAGTTGTTTTGAACGCGGCATTACTGGTTGTTGATGTCATGCTGGCAGTGACGAAAACGTCATGAGCGTCTTACTACCCAACATGGCGGATTTTGATACCATCTATGAGTTAGACGAGGAAGATGAACGTGTAGTGAGTGAAGAACATCTTGTTAAATATTGCCCAGAACCTGTGATTATGCGAGGGGCCGGGCACATCACCGTGTAAGCAATCCAAAGCGCAGTCATTATGATTCGTTATGTTGTTCTACCTCATCAGCTTGCTAGCTAGCTAGCCTGCCACAACAATGCTATGAAATACAACTTACCACTAGGCCGTGGCAATAACAGTCAGCTGTCTGGTCTTATATTAGGACAAAACTGTTACATTTGTCTTCATTGATGAGGCAAGGGTGATCTATTGTGTAACGTTACCTGCTATTCCTGCTTTATATTTGACTAGCTAACTTAGTTCGCGTAACTATAGTTGTGCGAACTAGGTAGCTAACGTTAGCTATCTACACTGGTTGCCTGCAAACTAGCCTAACATAGCATCTACTGTAACAAAAATGACAAGCCAACATGACATCTACGGTAACTAGTGAATATTTTGACAGGGCTGGCTTATTCAAATTGTGGTGATGAACCAAGACTATTTCCAGCAAGCTTGCTAGCTACCATCCATAGATTTAACATTCTGTGTTAAGCTAACGTTACTCCCTGCAAAACTAGAATCCATTTTGGACTTGGCTCTATACATTTATGATATTAAGTTAGCCATGCCCATTGATTTTAGAAAAATATAACTTATTCTCCTCCTGAGTTTAGTCCAACTGTCCTATGCCATCAGAACGCAAAATAAGCATTGTTTTACTCCAATGTTCGTAAACAATGTAGATAAATGTTAAACACTGTATAACTGCAACACATGGTTAAAACTGTAATTTTGGTGTCATGGATGGTCAGTCCTTGCATCCATACCTCTGTCTATGCGTTTGCGAGTTCTTAAATTTCCCCAGGCCCATTCCTTAGCTTTTTATCGAAATAGTCAAGTATACTTCCTCTAGTCTCCACAACTGCGTTATGCATATGGTGTATCCTTGTTATCATATTGAATTGTATCAACAGGGGAAGCTATTCACATAATGAAACAAATGACAGGTTATTCAGGAAATGCATTTTTGTTTTGTTTTGCTGTCTGTATTTATTTGTAGAGAGTACAGTGTCTGTTATTCCATCTCCATAAAAGACAGCCCACAGTCACAGTATAGTACTTTATACATGTCCAATGGAAAGTTTGTTTAATCTCTACCATTTTTGTATGTTTCTTTTTGACAGGTTTGGCTTGAGCAACAAATTTGACACAGAGTTTCCCTCAGTACTCACGGGAAAGGTACAGTAACCCAATTCATTAGCATCGTCTCGTGCATTTCCCCAAAGCAATGTTTTGTGCTTGCCAAATGATTTGGACTGGGATGCGAATTAAGCAATTTAAGCTATTATGGTGGCGCCATTGTTCTATTTGCCCTTTGACAAATCAGACCATCCCTGAATTACCTCTTATGTTTCTTAAGTGCTTTTGATATGATGGAGCAACACACCACGGTGCATCCAAAGCTGAAGTGAAGCTCTGTCAATGAGTAAGCCGTCTTTGGAGCCCAGTTGGTCGGGGACACTGCTCCAGGTGATAAAAGAAGGAAATAAAGACTGTGCCATGCACAAGAAAGGGCAGCTTCCTGGGTCAGACACTCAAACACAAAAAGGCTAAAGGGATAAGAGCAGGCAGAGGGAAGTGCAGGGCAATAAAAAGTCTCTCCAGTATTGTGACCAATGGTGACATGATGGAAGAGGTCACAATTATGATGATTGAAGGGTGCAGATCAGCAGGCCCTTATTCCTATTCTGTTTGCAAAGAGACCTTTGCATCCTGTCATAAAAGATTACGACCCCAGTTTTATGGCGTACAGACCCAGAGAGGAATTAGCATCCATTCATGTTGTTTGGATGGCCGCTGCCACAGGCACTGAGCTTATCTCTCCCTTTAGTCCCTCTCTGCCGTGAATAGACAAGAGATTGGTTAGCAAGTTACAGGCGTACTAGTAAGAGATTTGATCTCTGGATAGCATCTCCAAATATCTAGGCCACCCATTTGTTTTCTAAGGCTCTTTGATCCTGTAGACTACAGTACAGGTTTTATAATAAAAATATAAATTTAAAGGAGTTTTTCACGGAAGTGGTTGCCTTTCTCCTACTTTCCCTTTCAGGTGTTTGTTTTTTATTCATATTGCTGAGCGATTAGTGCCTTTTGAGATAGTTTGATTATTTAAAAAATGATCATGGTTTTTGATTTCGGCTTTAAACATTAAATGCATTATGTGGGTTGAATGCTGTAACAACACAGAATAAAACAATTATGAAGACCCATGATGGTAGTGACTGGCCATTACTGCTTATCATTTATTCACTTTAATAAAATATTTTGGTTGTATATATTACATTTTATTTTATTACATTCCAAGTCAACTCATCTCTAAAGAGCTGCTGCCTACGCTGGTGACAAAATCAAATTCAAAAATCACATTTTGTACTTCTTCAAAGTATACTGAACAAAAATATAAATCAACATGTAAAGTGTTGGTACCATGAGCTGAAATAAAAGAACACAGAAATGTTCCATACTCACAAAAAGCTTATTTTTCAAAAATGTTTTGTTTACAAATTTGTTTACATCCCTGTTAGTGAGTATTTCTCTTTTCCCAAGACAATCCATCTACCTGACAGGTGTGGCATATCAAGAAGCTGATTAAACAGCATGGCAGGTGCACCTTGTGCTGTGGACAATAAAAAGCCACTCTAAAATGTGCAGTTTTGTCACACAACACAATGCCACAGATGTCTCACGTTTTGAGGAAGCATGCAATTAGCATGTTGACTGCAGGAATGTCTACCAGAGCTGTTGCCAGAGAATTGAATGTTAATTTCTCTACCATAAGATGTCACCAAAGTCATTTTAGAGATATGGCAGTACGTCCAACCGGCCTCACAACCGCAGACCACATGTAACCACGCCAGCCCAGGACCTCCACATCCGGCTTCTTTACCTGCGGGATCGTCTGAAACCAGCCTCCCAGACAGCTGATGAAACTTTGAGTTTGCATAACCAAAGAATTTCTGCACAAACTGTCAGAAACAGTCTCAATGAAGCTCATCTGTGTGCTCGTCATCCTCACCAGGGTCGTGACAGTGGGCAAATGCTAACCTTCGATGGCCACTGCCACTCTGGAGAAATGTGCTCTTCACCGATGAATCCCGGTTTCAACTGTAACGGACAGATGGGAGACAGAGTGTATAGTGTCACGAGGGCGAGCGGTTTGCTGATGTCAACGTTGTGAACAGAATGCCCGGTGGTGGTGGGGTTATGGTATGTGCAGGCATAAGCTACGGACAATGAACACAATTGCATTTTATTGATGGTAATTGGAATGCACAGAGATACCATGACAGATCCCGAGGCCCATTGTCGTGCCATTTATTCGCTGCCATCATGTTTCAGCATGATAATACACGGCTCCATGTCGCATTGATTTGTACACAATTCCTGGAAGATGAAAATGTCCACTTCTTCCATGGCCTGCATACTCGGACACGTCACCCATTGAGCATGTTTGGGATGTTCTGGATCGACGTGTACGACAGCGTGTTCCAGTTTCCGCCAATATCCAGCAACTTCACACAGCCATTAAAGAAGAGCGGGACAACATTCCACAGGCTACAATCAACAGCCTGATCAACTCTATGCGAAGAAGATGTCGCGCTGCATGAAGCAAATAGTGGTCACACCAGATACTGACAGGTTTTCTGATCCCTGCCCCTACTTAAAAAATTGTTTTTTTGAATCTTTGACCAATTGATGCACATCTGTATTCCCAGTCATGTGAAATCCATAGATTAGGGCCTACTGAATTTATTACAATTGACTGATTTCCTTATATGAACTGTAACTCAGTAAAATCTTTGAAATTGCTGCATGCTGCGTTTGTATATTTTTCAGTGTAATTAAGGCCTCGCTAAGCAACTGCTCTCTATCCCTCTCAATTGCGCATTATTCTATCTCTTTTCTCCCCCTTCATGTCTGCCCCTCACTAACCTAATGTACAGTAGCCGGTGTAAAAGAAACACACAGACCAGGCACGCAATGGATTATGGTCATTGTCGTTAATTACCACGAAACTATGAAGAATATTGGCCTGTTGGAAACTACAACTCCCTTTTTCATCCCACATTTCGGGCTTGGTCTGATTTAGCTCTGGAGAAACTGCGCATCGAGCTCACAGAAAAAACCTGAACCAAATAGAATTCCAAAAATGTAACCAATATCAGTCAATTAGTTGTTTAATAACTGATATTTTGGTAAATTGCTCAGCACTATTGCTTCAGATGAAAAACAATTTTAAGCTCAAATGATTGAAAACAATTATGAGCTGATTTGTCTCAAAGAGAGAATTACCAATAAGATAAAAACTATACCAATTACAACCACATTTCCTCTGTCTGACATTTCCTATCCACTCCTTCCTCCCTTCCCCTGCTTCTTCTCCAGGTGGCTCCAGAGGAGTTTAAAACCAGTATCAGCAGAGTGAACGCTTGCTTGAAGAAGAACTTGCCTGTCAATGTGAAGTGGCTTCTTTGCGGCTGCCTGTGCTGTTGCTGTACGGTGGGCTTCAGTCTGTGGCCCGTTATATGCCTCAACAAGAGAGTAAGTCTCAATCAGCCCTCGTGTGATGTCTGCTGCACAGTCCCACTCTACATAAGTCAGCAGGCCCACTCATTACTCATGGGCTAGTTTACAAATCCAGCCGTATTGGTCTTAAGCAGGCAATAACAACTTGTGTGTAAAAATGATACATTGCACCATTGAAGGCCTGTCCAGCTGAAGGGTACGCCACTGAAAGGTGGTGCCTCAACCCAGTGTTATTGTGAAGTGGAAATGACAAGCTGGTAAAAGGAGTTCAGTCCATAAATGTCTCTTTGTCATATAATACTGTGGTTGCTGTTATTGTCATTTGTAAAAGAGTGTGAAGTCAAGGTAATTACTAGAAAACATTTCAATGTTGTATGTGCTCCTTTACAAACAGGCGAGAAGATCTATTCAGAAGTTGTTAGAATGGGAAAACAACCGGTTATATCACAAGGTAAGAACAAATGGAATATTAGCACCTGTCTGAAAGACCATAACAGTTCCGCCAGTTGTGAAGCAATCGTTAATGGTGAAACAGCAACGTCCATTTGCGATAGAAGAGCACAATATGTACTACACACCTTTTGTTTTTTTTACCATGCTGGACGACGCTCCCTCAGCTTGGAAACAAAAACAACAACAGTGGGGTGGCCAGTAGCGCTGTTTCCCCCTACTGCGCATTCCATCTTTAAGCGATGTTAAAGTAGCAGGTTTCTGATGGATAATGGTCGTTACCTCATGTAAACTTTTACCCTTAAAACAAATTTCCCTCTAAGCTATACATTTTCATACTGGTCCCCCGTGGGAATCGAACTCACAACCCTGGCGTTGCAAGCGCCATGATCTACCGACTGAGCCACCTGGGACCGTTATATTATTTTATACAAATACAATTGCTCAAAGAAAGAGATTTTGTTTAGCAAGTAAATAAACATTGTTATCAATACTCCAGCACCCTCACCTTGTGAGGATAACAAGTCTATTTCTAAAATGTTTTATGATATCTGAGTATACATTGGGAGGGGTCTTAGACCATTCCTCCATACAGAATCTTTCCAGATCCTTGAAATCCTTTGTCTGTGCTTATGGACTGCTCTCTTCAATTCAAACCACCGATTTTCTTTAATGTGGTACAAGTTTGGAGACTGAGATGGCCATTGCAAAATGTTGATTTTGTGGTCAATGAACCATTTCTTTGTGAATTCTGATTAGTGTTGGGGTTGTTTTCTTACTGGAAGTTCTACATGTGGCCAAGTTTCAGCCTCCTGGCAGAGGCAAACAGGTTTTTGTCTAAAATGTCCTGGTACTTGGTAAAGTTCTTGACGCCATTGGCCTTTAACAAGGACCAGTGGAAGCAATACAGCCCAATACCATATTTTACAGTAAGCATGGGGTCATTTTCTACATATGCTTCTGTTTTTCAACACAAAACCCACCACTGGTGTGCGTGGCCAAAGAGCTCTATTTTCCTGTTATCTGACCATGGCACCGGTTCTAATTCAAGTGCCAATGCTGTTTATCAAACCACCAGGTCTATGGTCAGATGATATGAAAATAGAGCTCTTTGGCCACGCATACCAGTGGTGGGCTGGGTGTTGAAAAAAACGGAAGCATATGCAGAAAATAACCTCATACCTACTGTGAGATGTGGTGGTGCATCAAAATCCACAAAGAAATGGTTAATTGACATTTTTCAATGGCCATCTGTCTCCAAACTTGTACCCCATTGAAAATTGGTGGTTTGAATTGAAGAGGGCAGTTCATAAGCACTGATGAAGGATATCAAGGATCTGGAAAGATTCTGTATGGAGGAATGGTCTAAGACCCCTCCTATTGTGCTCTCCAATCTCATAACATTTAAAAAAAAGGCTCAGGGTCATTATCCTCGCAAGGGGACAGTGCTGAAGTACTGAAAACGTATGCCTATATTCTGACCCTTATCTTTTTTAGAATTGTTGTATTACTTCTTGAACAAATCTATTTAATTGAGCATATTAGTATAAAATAATTGAATCTTCAAATGTTTTCAGTGTACAATTTTTTTTTAACCTTTATTTAACTAGGCAAGTCAGTTAAGAACAAATTCTTATTTTTAATGACAGCCTAGGAACAGTGGGTTTGTTCAGGGGCAGAAAGACAGATTTTTTACCTTGTCAGCTCTGGGATTTGATCTTGCAACCTTTCGGTTACTAGTCCAACGCTCTAACCACTAGGCTACCTGCTAAGTATTTGTATTATTTATTTTATAAAGTATATTTTGCTAATCTTTGTCAAGGTTGCCAATATTTATGACCCACACTGTAGTTGTAAAGCCTTTCCTAAATTCCCCTCACACTAGGGGAGATCTGACAGATTAGCTACCCAGACAGTATGTGGGTGTCTGTGCGTGTGCGCTGTTATGTCTGTCCTTACTTTCACCTCTTCTCTTTAGCTGGGCCTGCACTGGAAACTCAGCAAAAGGAAATGTGAAAGCAGCAATATGATGGAATATGTAAGTATAACCCATTCATGTTCCCCTAAAACAGAATATGATTCTTGCCAACATATGGAGTATTACAAGTCTCAGATCATAAGATGCAAAATATATGGTAATTTTATGCACTGTACAATAGAGCAGGGCCTACTGGAAAGATTCAATTCTCAAAAATAAAAGTGTGAAATGAATAAATGTTTTCCCTCCACAGGTAATTCTTATAGAATTCTTACCCAAATATCCTATATTCCGACCGGACTGAGCTGAGGTGGCTGTTGGGAGACCTGCAGTGTGACCCTTGACTCCTATCCGTAGTGCCTTGTATATATGTTGAAATGAGGGTCTGCACCGGTGTAGAGATGTCCCTTACCATCTCCCAGTACCTTGTACAATAGAAATTGCAACACTGTCACTTTGCTTTAGAGCAGATTTTGTAGGGCAGATTTTGCACAGTTCCTTTCAAAGTAGAAAAATGCCCCCTTTTTGTTGTGTGTAATACAACTAGTGATTGAACAAAAATATACTGTTGAAAAGTGCATTTAGCCCAAAGAGCCATCATTAATCGAGGCCATGTATCGTATCAGTATTGGACACCTAGAGCATCATCACCTTATGTAAAACAATAAAGGATGTTATATATATTATATATAAGACAGGAGGAGACCAGCATTTTGTTAGCCCACCAAATTCTGGTTATTGGGTTTAATTTCCTCAAATCAATTCTTCTTTGAAACAAAAAGTAGATGTGATGCTTGAATTTGCCTAACATACTATTTAACAGCATCATGTTTTTTCTTTACTTTGGAAATGACCCCTCTGTACAGGAGAATTGAAACGAACCTGTAAATATGTTAGGATAAACTGTACAGTGGTACGCTGTTGTTTACGTTGTGATTTAGATCTTTGATTTGTTTTGTCAAGAAAGTGCTGTACCATAGTTTTGTTTATGAAAGATGTCTCTTACCAGTTTATATGGGCCTGTTTACCTAGTAAGCCATATCATTTACAATGTATGTGATGCCAGAGTTAGGACAGAAAATTGCACTTAAGCTCGTCAAAATGTCATGATTTCAGAGGATGGTCAAACTGAGGTTCTGAGTAATTTTACAATGACACTAGTGATGCATGTTATTTGTGTGGTTTTGCCAACTAAAGAAAAAAAGGTTAAAAAGTGTCATCCAGTTTAACGTGAGATGGCTACTTTATGATGTACTGCTGGAAACAAAGACTCCAACTTGGCACTTCCATGTCAAAATGGGTTTTTTTTGTCAATCTTTTTGTTGCAGCTTTGTCTTTGTTCATTTTATAGTTTTGTATTTTCCTATAATGTGTTTTGTCCTTGTTGTTAAAAACACACATTACAGCCTAGAGAACGTGACATATTGAAATAAATGTTTCCTTAGTTATTCATTTTGTCCAGCGTTAGTGCACTATTCAATCCGCATCGCTGAAGTTCAGCTTCACAGCGCGATTGACATTTCAAGGCAATGTTCCCGCTTTAGTGAGGACAGCGTTCACGGTAAACGCTGCATATGTCAGCTCAATCGGATATGAGCTTTGAATTTCTATCACTGAATCTGTAAGGCCTTAGTGTTGTGTCCTTCACTTGTAGCTGAGAGTTTTGCTGTGTTACAGTGCCACTGGAATGTTAGGTGAACCACAGTCAGGGAACTGTGTGTACTTGTTAAGGTTGACATGCTCACTTGTATTGGCCCTGTTACAGAGTACTTGTAAATGTTTGTCATGACAACTCAATCCCTATGGAAAGCTGAAATAAATTGTTGATTTTGAATTTTCTCCCAGAGTCTTGAAGTTGGTCCAACTGAAAACCACATGCTAACTGTTGACATGCTTCAGTATCATTTAAGTTATACAGATCATCTTGTTTGTGGTAATGTACTTTACCCACAGCCTGCTACTGAAACCTGACAATTTGTCATGTTTAACAAGGTGCTGAATCATTAACTTAACAAGATGGCCTGTAATGACTTGACACATTTGGAATACTATTACCATAAATAGCTAGCCCTTTCAGGGAATGGAACTGCGGCCCCTGAGTTTGTAGACAAAATCTAATAGGTTACTATATCACTACCCCCATACATACACTGGAGTGGTGGGTTGTTTTATAGACCCTCTTTGTTCTTGGATTTATTGTTCACATTGTCCTGTTGAAGTTGGGATGAAGAAATCGGGTCTAGAGTGCTCAACTCTGGTCCTCAAAGCCAGAACCACTGCATTTCTTTCATTGTTCCTCTCTAATCAGGGACTGATTTAGACCTGGGAAACCAGGTGAGTACAATTAATTATCATGTAGAACAGAACCAGCAGGATCCGGACCTCACAGGGTAAGAGTTTAATACCCCTGGTCTACAGGATCAAGGGAGGTTGTCTTACTTTACTTTTCTATCACTACTGTATTAAGTACCCCTCCAATCTAATGGAGTACCATTTTGGGTTGTGTAAATTGTATTATCCTTTGCGAAAGCCTCATATTAATGTCAAAGATCATACACAATCAATTGAGGGGAGTTTAGACAGTAAGTAACCATGCGGAGAGGTGGAGATGGGTGAATGGGCCTTTCCTTCCGTGTCCTCCAGAGGGCAGACTGACACACCATGAGAGATGAGCTATGAGTGTGTAGTAGTGTACAACGGGTCTAACCATTTTGGATTCATTTAATTCTTGGTTCAATCTCTGTCACATCTCAGCTAAATGGTCTCTTTGAATAAAACCAGACCCTTATTATATATTTCCAATTTTCCTTATCCCAGTATGAGACGAAGAAGTGTGGTCCAATATTCATCCACAAACACGATTTTAAAGTATCACACATTGAGTGTTGAAGTCAATTTCTTGTACATTCTATCACATTACTTGTGGGAAAAGAGATGGATTGATTTTGCTATGGTCCTGCAGCATCATCTAACCAAGAATTTTGGTCTCAGTTAAACTGAAATGCTTTCATTTTAGGTATTCAATGATTGAAAGCTAAGGGAGTAACTGTTTCTGCTGGTGTCTAAGTATGCCTACACAACAGCTGTTTCTCAACATCGTCTGCAGGTGCCAGCAACCACCCATAACTCCTGCTTATGTTTTCATTAGGTTGCAGTAATGATAAGAAACAAGGGTATGTATAAGCTTTTTATTGATCAATATAGATACTAACATAACTGTTTCTAACCAACCATTTCATCCCTTATATCTTTCACTGAGCTGAAATTGAGGCCTTGACCCTTGCTGGAAAACCAGGGATGATTTGAAGCCGTCCTCTGCGACTCCACCGTCCTGATTTACATTCCTCCTAAAGCTCTCGTGGCGACACGCCTGGCCCACTTCCCCCTCCAGATGACTGATACCCCCCCAGCCACAGGACAGCCAGAGGCCAGGGTACCAAAAGTAAAGCAAGGCCCATTGAGAGGCACTAGGCCCCAGAGCCTGTGGAAACAGCCATGGAAGAATATACTTGTTTTTTTAAGTGCTGGACTTTAAAAGCCATTCAATACAATTTGAGAAGCTTTAAGTGCTTTGTAAATATTATGTATAAAATACAAAAGTCATATTATTTAAGGTTTTAGAACATTATGAAACCCAGGGATGAGCCATTACACAGGATAAAATGCCTACATTTCTCAAATATTAATCTATACTGAGGGCTTCCATCACATTCACAGGGTTTAATGAAAGGCCTGTAGTGTTTTACGACACCTTGAAAAGAACAGTGGAAGTCAATCTAAAGCTCCAACTAAGGCCAGCCGCTCTGATCTCCTCCTGGCTCTTCCTGTGAACATTTTAACTAAATAACAATGAACAGATCATCCCTCCACTTAGTCATTGGTAAGAAAATGAGGTGGGAGCTTTAAGAAAAAAACAATCATATTTGGTTGTGGCAATTAAGGCAAGTGTTTGAACTTTTGTCCTTCAACATGTACAAGGCACCCACATTAATCAAATACATTTTTGTGCATTGCCTCATACCGAATGTAAGAGATTTTTACAGTGCAGTTGTATAGGAAATAAATCATTCATAAATACCAGAAGCCACTATAACATCCTTGTATATATATATATATATGGATAAAACACAGTATCTGTTAAAATCTAAATGTACAAAAATAAAAAGGCAGGTGTTGGAGAGGATGGGTACATGTGACTTAGTCAACTGTCACCCTTTCCTAATTGATTAGGTATATTAAATACATCTTAATTAACTGTGGAATTATGAGGATATGTTTCATAACCTAAAATATGCCATTTACCCCCCCCATGGAATTTGAAATCTACAAATATATCCCAGCATTGAATAATTCAAATCACCATTAACATATGGGGGGGGCAAATGGGTATTGTGAACAAGTAAGCAAAACCTGCTAAAAACAAATGTTTAAAGTGTTCAAGACAGGGTAAAAACAATCATTCCAAAACAGTAAAGATCCTTCCAGTTTACATTTAAAGATGGAATCCGCAGTAGGGGGAAACAGCGCCACTGGCCACCTTACCACCGCTGTTATTGTTGCCAAACTGAGGCACGTCGCACAGCATGTAAAAAAATATTGCAGTACATACATATTGTGCGATTCTATCGAGCGTGTAATGATGTACCAGGGGGAAGAAAAAAAGTGTTTGTTGTTTTCAGAAACTTCTTAGTTGTAATATCGCAGATACACCGACCTCTGTGTGTATATTTGGTACACCCATCTAGTACCAGGTCGGATCCCCCTTTGCCTCCAGAACAGCCTGAATTCTTTGGGTATTCTACAAGGTGTTGGAAAAATTTCACAGGGATGTTGGTACATGCTGATGCGATGGAATCATGCAGTTGCTGCAGATTGGACGGAGGTACATGCATGCTGCGAACAGGCCGTTCCATCTCATCCCAGAGATGATCTATTGGGTTGAGGTCTGTGGGGACTGTGCAGGCCACTCAAGTAAACTGAACTCGCTGTCATGTTGGAGTCTGTGGATAGAAGAGTTGTGCATTCCGAGATGCTGTTCTGCGGCATTATTTTTTGTCTGTTTGTGGCCCGCCTGTTAGCTTGCACGATTCTTGCCATTATCCTTCGACCTCTCATCAACGAGCTGTTTTCTCCCACAGGACTGCCGCTGATTGGATGTTTTGTTTGTCGCACCATTCTTGGTAAACCCTAGACATTGTCGTGCGTGAAAAGCCCAGGAGGGCGGCCTTTTCTGAGATACTGGATCTGGCGTGCCTGGCACCAACGATCATACCACGCTCAAATGTCACTATTTTTGCCCATTCTAACGTTCAATCGAACAGTAACTGAATGTCTCAAAACCTGTTTGCCTGCTTTATATAGCACACCACAGCTACATGACTCACTGTCTGTAGGAGGGATCAATTTGTGAACGGGGTGTACCTAATAAACTGGCCGGTGAGTGTAATATATATATATATATATATATATATATATAAATATATAAACAGATGTGGCTGTTTCCACCATTAAGGATTCCAATTTTTGATTGTCAATTCATCCTTCACCCTGATAAGCCCGATTTGTTCAGCCAGAGAATCAACTGCCCTTTTGAGTAACAACAAAAACAACAACCAAAGCAGTGAAACAACTAAAATGTGAAATTCAGTTACACTTGTCAGCTAGGGCAATGTGCAAATTAAACTAGATTACAATCCACATCAGAAGAGATTACCTAGTTAAATTAATAAATCGGAAAAGTAACCATCTTTCCAAGAATGTCACCAATGAGATTCTAGGGTGGTATGTGCAGAGACAAGAGGCTCAGTGGAGACAGGAGCTGAGGAAGGCAGGGTGTGCGTCTGTATCTTCGTGTGCATACACATGCGTGTCTACACCAGGCTCCCCGGCCAGGACACCACAGTCAGTGTGACTTTATTCTTCTGCAGCTTGAGCATGGGGATGAGGGACGAGTTGTTCATGCCCACCGTGGTGGCTCCGTTCACAGCTACAATCTCATCACCACACCTAGAGACAACACAGAGGGACAGTCAGTAAACATGGGGCACAGAGATGGGCACAAGAAATGCAACACAATGACCTACCCGCCACAATAATCAGCCTCCTAACAGCTGTGCATTAATTTCTAAATATGATGGACTTCTACAGGAGAATCACATCTAAATGAGCACTGGATACCAGGCTGGCTCCATCTCTGCTCTCAGTTGAATTAAAATGGTGAAACCAGGTATTTCTGTTCAATCCTGTCCTTGGGGAGGCAAGCCTGCACAAAAGGGAGTACATGCCTTATCAAAGTACAGGGTAGGCTTACCAAAACATAACTCCCTTCTCACTGCTCCTAAACTCCGTCACCCACCCAGATAGTAACAACATGTTTTTCCTCACTGAAGTTTATTATAAGAAACTAGCACTGGCCGTGTGAAGCAACTTACTTGAGGCGTCCGTCGAGGTAGGCGGGTGTACCAGGCACGATGGTCTTGATGAAGAACGGCTGCTGTCCGTGACTCTCCTCGAAGCCACCCACAATGCTGAAGCCCCAGCTCTCCTGATTGGTCTTCAGCAACACGATGTCACGGCACCAGTGCATGTGACTAAGGAGGAGAGGAAGTGACGCTCAAAAAAACCAGTGTCCGTGTGATTTCATAAGCGCAGAATTAAGACCTTCGTGTTTTAAATGGCCACCTGAAACAAGTGATAGGGTACTTTTCCAACGCAACAGACTATCCAAGCATTTTTACACTGTTCAGACTAATATTGCTTGCTAGTATTGTCCAACTACTGAAGTGTTGAGTACAAGCTGTACTCATGACACAGATTGGATTTGAAGAAATGCAAACTTGAGGTAAGTTATTTTCCAACCAATGGTTAGTGTGTGTGCTTACCCGGGAAGCCCCAGCCAGCGGGTCCACAACGGGGCCCAGTTGACGTCATCCTCCCTTGGATTTTCCACAGACTCCATGGCCTCCTTGGCGGCCTCCCCCTCATCCTCTGGGTCTTCTGAGATGGTCTGGATGACCCTGAGGACCACCTGGGCCTGAGCCGTCTGGGCCTTCAGCACCGACACCGCCTCATTGTAAGTCAGCTGGGTCAGATCCACGCCGTTGATGCTCAGCAAGACATCCCCTGGGCAACAGAAATCAGAAACATGTCAAGAAAATGTAGCCTCTGCATGCAAAGCTGGCCTTGACATTTAACGGGAAGACCTTTTGATGTAAGAGGTATGCATATTGTCTACCCCTTCACTAACAGAATTATCCCCTTAAGAATTTAAAGCTGAACATTAGCCATGCTACGTGGGGTCAATGTATGGAATGAAAACTGTCATGTCCTATCAAAACCATGACTGATAATGGTCACTGGTTTGGTGGTTATATGAAAGCATACGGTGCATTCAGAAAGTATTCAGACCCCTTGACTTTTTCCACATTTTTACATTACAGCCTTAGTTTAAACTTAACTTGTATTGTTTAAATTGTATTTTTTCCCTCAAACTATACACAAAACCCCATAATGGACAAAGCAAAAACAGGTTTTTAGAAATTTTTGCAAATGTATAAAAAGTTAAAAATAAACTGAAAATATCACATTTATTCAGACCCTTTAGTCAGTACTTTGGCAGCGATTACAGCCTAGAGTTGTCTTGGGTATGATGCTACAAGCTTGGCACACCTTTATTTGGGGAGTTTCTCCCATTCTTTTCTGCAGATTCTCTCAAGCTCTGTCAGGATGGATGGGGAGTGTCGCTGCACAGCCATTTTCAGGTCTCTCCAGAGATGTTCAAGTCAAGTCCGGACTCTAGCTGGGCCAGTCAACGACTTGTCCCGAAGCCATTCCTGTGTTGTCTTGGCTGTGTGCTTAGGGTCGTTGTCCTGTTGCAAGGTGAACCTTCACCCCAGTCTGATGTCCTGAGCACTCTGGAGCAGGTTTTTATTAAGGATCTCTGTGTACTTTGCTCTGTTTATCATTCCCCTCGATCCTGACTAGTCTCCCAGTCCTGCCGCTGAAAATCATCCCCACAGCATGATGCTGCCACCACCATGCTTCATCTTAGGAATGGTGCCAGGTTTCCTCCAAAGAGTTCAATCTTGGTTTCATCATACTAGAGAATCTTGCTTCTCATGGTCTGAGAGTCCTTTAGGTTTCTATTGGCAAACTCCAAGCGGGCTGTCATGTGCCTTTTACTGAGGAGTGGCTTCCGTTTGGCCACTACCATAAAAGGTCTGATTGTTGGAGTGCTACAGAGATGGTTATCCTTCTGGAAGGTTCTCCCATCTCCACAGAGGAACTCTGGAGCTCTGTCAGAGTGACCATTGGGTTCTTGGTCACTTCCGGGCAGCCAGCTCTAGGAGTCTTGGTGGTTCCAAACTTCTTCAATTTAAGAATGATGGTGGCCACTGTGTTCTTGGGGACCTTAAATGCTGCAGAAATGTTTTGGTACTCTTCCCTAGATCTGTGCCGACACAATCCTGTCTCTGAGCTCCACAGACAATTCCTTCGACCTCATGGCTTGGTGTTTGGTCTGACATGCACTGTCAACTGTGGGACCTTAAATAGACAGATGTGTGCCTTTCCAAATCATGTCCAATCAATTGAATTTACCACAGGTGGACTCCAATCAAGTTGTAGAAACATCAAGGATGATCAATGGAAACAGGAAAGGGAAATACCTAGTCAGTTGTCCAACTGAATGTATTCAACTGAAATGTGTCTGCTGCATTTAACCCAACCCCTCTGAATCAGAGAGGTGCCAGGGGCTACCTTAAAAATCGACATCCACATTTTCGGCGCCCGGGGAAGTGGGTTAACTGCCTTGTTCAGGGGCAGAACGACAGATTTTTACCTTGTCAGCTTGGGGATTCGATCCAGCAACCTGGGTTACTGGCCCAAAACTCTAACCACTAGGCTACCTGCCACCAATGCACCGGAGCTCAATTTCAAGTCTCATAGTGAAGGGTCATAATGCTTTTGTAAATTAGGTACTTCTGTTTTTTATTTTTAATACATTTACAAACATCTCTAAAAACCTGTTTTCGCTTTGTCATTATTGGGTATTGTGTATAGATTGATGAGAAACAAGTTAAGGGGTCTGAATACTTTCAGAATGCACTGTATATCCCAAGTGTACCTTTTTTGATAGTGCCGTCTCGGTGCAGGCAGCCGACAGGCTGGACACTGGTGATGTAGACGGGCAGTCGGCTGCGGCAGTCCCTCCCCCCAGCGATGGTGATGCCCAGGGAGAGTCTTGGCTCCTTCTTCAGACTCACCATCTTCTCCTGACTGCAGAAGCCCCCTGGTGGATCCTGGGAAACACCAGGAAGAACCCTTCATTTGCTTTACATTGATGAGGAGCATGCAGTAGGCTATTTAGATTTGCTTCCTGTTCTTAAGATCAAAACAACTTCATAAGAATTATTTCTGGTCATCATAGAAAAGACTGGCGTCAAAGAAAAGTAGCACAATATGCCTGACTCTGCATTCCTTCTGGGGTGTGCTGCTCATCATCTGCCCCTCTCCATTTCCTAGAACTGAGAAGGATCTTTTGACTTAATTGATTCCTTGTGAAACCGCTTGTCCAAAACAATGTAAGCAGCAACATCTCAGATGCAGCTGCGGACTCAAGAGGTAATGTGCAAGGATCGACACTCGGCTCCCGAGTGCACGTGTCGACATCCACAGCTCCTGCCAGTGTCCTTGTTGCTCTCTCTCTCTGGAGTCTGTTAACCTTCAGAGGGGGCTGGGGAGAAGAGACCTCCCTCTTCCTCCCCCCAGCAGGGAACCCTTCACCCGCAGCAACACTCAAAGCCTGGCCTCTGCAGGTGAAAGCTAACCATCAGCAGCTTTGATCCTCTGCCACCCAAAGCAACAAACAAATAGAACATGGTGAGGCAGCACTCTGGACCTTTTGATCAGGAGTGAGCAGGCCCCAGAGAAGGGCTTTTGTCCCTGGACCAGGGACACAGGTGTCAGTCTGCTCCCAAGGCCCCTTTCACCACTGCCTGAGTGAGGAGGGCTTCTGTGGACGTGCTAGGAAGCCTGTACTGGTGACAGAGGGCTGGGGTGTGACTGATCGACCGTGGTGCCATGATCACATTATGTAAACATGAGAAGCTTGTAGGATCATGTGTGTACACACCAACATACAGCAGTTTTTAGTACAGTAATTTGTAAGTTCTAAACATCCGGAGAGGAGATTGTTTACCTTCATGTAGGTGGAGGGGCGTCTGAAGTACTGGGGTTCTGGAGCCCTCCTAGCCACTCGGCCCTGCCCCTCTCCCCCACTGCCCCCCTCCTCCTGGGCCTCCGGCTGCCTCATCACCACAAAGTTCACCCGCACCTCACTGGCCTGCAGACACACACAGTTCAGGCCTCAGATTCATTACACAGCCAGCAAACATATCCTGGGAACCTCTGCTAACATGAAAGTCAATCTTTCCGTAAGAGATCATAATAAATCCTATTTCCATAATGTCTCGTGCTTTGGTCTCCATGAAATAGCTGTGCTGTAACTTGTCTACTACAGAAGACCTACCTGTATGATCTGTGCTGCGTTCTCTGGGGTGCCGTGTCTCAGGTCCTGCCCGTTGATAGCCATCACCTTGTCATTGTTGCATAATTTCCCGTCCTTGGCCGCCAGCCCCCCTGCCAACAGGTCCAAAATGAAGACCCCCGTCTCGTCCGACTTGCGGATCAGCTTGATGCCCAGCGGCTCCGAGCGATCCCTCTTTACCAGCGTCACCTGGATCACCGTACCCTGGTTGTGGGCAGTGCCGTGGGGACTGTGAGAGGGAGGGGAGGCGGTGGCCATGATGGTGGAGGAGGGAGTGTGGTGCTCGAGGCCAGGGCGTTGCGGGTGACGGGGGTTGAAGCCCTTCTCCTGCATGACGATGAGTCTGAGCAGAGGGCATGGCCGCCGCAGCACGGAGATGGCCCGGCCGTGTGGGATAGACGCCAGGCTGACGTCATTCACCTAGACACAACACCACATGGTCAGCAACACGGACACTTATACAGCATCCCTCTGGAACACTGCAGGTGGACTAAATATACATAGAGTATCGACAGCTGAGTGAAGTAACTGGTCCCTGCGCTGATGGAGAGACAAATTAAAATGCTTTCTGCTGATCACGGTAGAATTATGTAGAACAATACATCCTAGGATAGAGGTGCAACTAGTTACTTCTAAACTGGTATTGTTTGTATGGTGAAAAACATTGTTTCAGGTTGGCCTTATGTCATTCAAAACTATTGACATCACCGTTTTTAACAATAAGAAAATCAATAGATGTAGACATACCACTTTAAAAATACTAAGAGCTGTGCCTCCATCTTTACAGCCAAAAACCACAGGTACCTCGACTCATATTGCTCGAGACATTGCATCGACCTTTGGTTGAGAAGGTGTACGAAATTATTGGACCCATTTTTGACCAATTCCAGCTTTACAAACCTCATCCGAGAGAAGCCCTTCTTAAAAATCAATACATCGACTCAGCGGGAAGCGAGGGATTCAATTTCAACAAATTAAGAACGCAATCTCCGCTCTGTCACACATCTCTCTTTACAGCCAATAGCTGTCCACAAAGATCCCCAAAAAGTGAGCGGTTATATTACTGCTACCAAGGCAGCTAGTAGGGGTGAGATGAGTTTTTATTCTAAATTTGTGATTGGTCAGCCCAGAGGAAGAGATGGGCTCAGGCATTGTCATGTACCCCTGCCAGACAGCCGGGGGGAGGAGAAATCTGAGGAAGAGAGAGGGAGCAGGCTTCTGGGAAGAAAGGAAGCTGTATCTTTGTGAAACCCCCTTCAAAATATATACCATCTCTGTACCCTAGTTCTACCCTCTGGGTGGAAACCAGATTTGAGTTTATTTAGATTTTTACAGGGACAGTGCACAGACCATCTAGCGAGTGGTCTTATGTGTTGAGACAACCTCACCACTAGCATGTAATCTTCCTTAGCCTATTTACATACAACCAGGACCATAGCCTAAATGTCACTAGACTACGTGTCATAATCAGCCCTTTCTGACCAAGAAAAATAAAACATTGAAGAAAAACAGACAGAGCCTGTCTGCAATCAGGTGAACTTTGTTCCTTCCAGAAGATGGGGCTCGGCCTGAAACAGCAATAGCTCAACAGTGAGTTTCAAAACCCTGTTTCATGGGCCTGCATGGAGAACAGATCTCTGCCACGAATGTCACCATGAATCCAGAGACCCGTTCATCCTGAATATCTACTTCCCCACCAACAAATTCCCCCCCCATTTACTGAGGATCATGGGAACCCAAGGGAATAGGGTTGTGTGGAATAATAGGTCAAAGCTTCTTATAAAGCACCATCTTCACAAAGTGCAGCCATTACCATTGTTAAGGTGGACATTTCAAAGTATACGGCTACGGCACTAAAGCTACATAAGATGATTGGAAGGAGGGGAGCGGCCTGAACATATTTTTCAGGTGACCTATCCCTCTATTATTTACAGTGAGGAACTCGTCTCACCTCCAGAATGTGGTCCCCCGGGGCCAGCCTGCCATCGCGGGCCGCCAGTGAGTCACGGATGATCTCCTGGATGACTATGTTGCCCAGGGGCGTGTCCTTTCCTCCCACAATACGCAGGCCCAACTCCTGCTCCTCCCGATTCATCTCCACCACGTTGGCCTCGGCCACCAGGCTGGACCGCATGGAGGTCTCTGTGGGGGGAGAAGGGGGCAGACAAGGGCATGATGATTTGAGGTACACGTTTACATAAACAGAGACAAACAACCTGACAAACGCATGCACGGGCACACACACTCACCGAGATTCAAATATGCTCAAACACATATCAATGGTCCATGGTTGCCTTTCATTGTGTGCGCAATGCCAAAACACCCTGGGGTTCTGAATCAAGTAGGGCAAGTGGCAACCTATTCCCCAAGAATCACTCACAATGAGGTAATAATTTCTGCGATAATGATCGCCAGTGTTGCCAGGTTACTTTGTTTTGATGGACTTTGTTCCACAGTACTGGATTACAAATTCCCTGGAGGGGTTCTAAGTCTAGACCAGACAGAGGTTAGGTTGATACCAGAGGAGGCTGGTGGGGGGAGCGATAGGAGGACAGGCTCATTGTAATGGCTGGAATGGAATACATGGAACGGAGTCAAACACATGATTCCATATGTTTGATACCGTTCCATTGATTCCATTCCAGCCATTACAATGAGCCCATCCTCCTATAGCTCCTCCCACCAGCTTCCTCTGGTAAATACACCTTCTGAAGGTTCAGACGAGGATTTGTGTCTGAAATCTGAGTGTCTGAAATCCTAAGCCCCCAGCTAAATGATCAGCACTCGTCTTATCCAGGTCTGACAACTCTCTTGCCAGGGATGGCCACATCAAAGGGGCTTTGGGTTTTCCCTAAAGTCAACACAGCTGACAGACTGTTTCCTCTCCCTTCCTTTCCCCGGGTGCGTTCATAAAATCCTTACATATTCGTTGCCCCGATTGACACTAATATAGATTTGTCTATTCTTAGAAAGTATCTTATTTTTTTCCCAGTGGGAGCTCACTGCTATTCACTTAGACTGACAGACTATCATTATCATACAACAATAATCAGACTTCAGACATAGTGACGTTAGTGTGACGTCTATCTGGTTTGTGTTGTGGGCAAATCAGGAAGTGAGTGATGTGTGACATCTTACCGTCCTCGCTCTCTTCGAAGGCAGGGTTGATGAGGCCAGGCTCGGGCTGGGTGTCCCGGGTGGCAGTACGGGTCATCGTAGGGGTATGTTTGGTATCAGCGCCTGACTCCCCCTCCCCCCTGTTCCCCTTTAGCTCATTCCAGGGGTGTCTCTTCCTCCTCTCTGCCTCCTCCCTCAGCCTTCTGAAAACAGGACATCTTAGAAAGGGAGGAGAGGGAGAAAGAGGAAGAGTGAGAGAGTTAAGTCAACATTCAACAATCCTCCTTTAAATTAAACCTCATGACATTCATCCAAAACTGTCCGTGAAGGTAACCTAAAATACCCTGAGTGAGCACACGCCTCCTACATTTCTTTAGATACCGTGTGACCAGCAAAAAAGGGAGTACGATCAATGTTCATTCATTTGTTTCAGTGAGGAGGAGGACAAGTCTAAAAAGCTAGAGGTGTGGGAAATGGGAATGAATAGATTTAGTGACTGGTGAGGGAGTCAGAGAGAGCGAGACTATGAGAAGAGGAGAAGAACTATGCAGATGAAGAGCCTTTTTTTACTGCATTGCAGGGAGTCTGAGGGGGGGACAGGTCGAATGTGATTAAGTCAGAGAGAGAGCTACTGCTGCTGGTCCTGCTGTCTGAACTTTGCCTCCTGTCTGTTTGCACGGATGGTTGCAGGATGACCAGTTATCATAACATAACCTTTACCCACTACTGACTGTGTCAAAGCTGCTTGCTAACCACTAAGACGATAAGCACCACACCACACTGGCCAAGTGAGGAAAGGGAAGGCTAATCCACAAATTACAAAGATCTCGGGGATATGACATTTGAGACTGAACCTCTCCTTTGAGTCCAGGCACTATGTAATAAAAGCTTTGTCATGGGAGACTCTAAACCTGATTGAATTATGTTATGTGAATCCATGTTAAGTTAATTTTGAGTTAATGGGTCAAATGTTAATTCCTAAATTCAGGCATGGGAAAATAAATAGACCAGCCAAATATAAACTACAGTAAACAGACAGGTACTATTTTGGCTTACTTACTCTGGTTGCAAAGCAGACAGTTTAAACTCAACTCTTAACTAAATACCTTTCCCCATCTCAAACTGCCAATCATCACCCCTCCGCGGTGCCCCAGCCATAACCCTATTCACCTGTTGTGCAAGTGGGGCTGCAGCTCACAGCGTTGCATCTGCTGCTGGCACTCAGCTTGGTGTGGACAGAGCACGGTCAGCTTGTCCAGCAGGTTCCTGACCAGCAGGCTGGAGGGCCGGCAATGGTACAGCTGCAGCTGCTGGCGGTCCACGGGACAAAAGTCCTGCTCCTTCAGGAAGCTGCTGAGGCACTGGAAGCAGTAGGTGTGTCCGCACGGCGTGTCCATGGGCTGCAGCAGGGGCTGCAGACAGATGTGGCACACCAGCTCATCATCTACCTCATCCTGGTACTCAAACAGGTGGTTCTCCTGGCCTCCCTCGTGCTGCTGGCCACACTCCTTGCACATCTTTGCCCATGTTAGGCCAGCACTGCTGCTGCTACTGGGGACCATTGGCTCCGTCATGGCCACAGGCTGGAGTACCTAGCTAGCAAGTCCAACTTCCAATGTTCCACTGTCCTACTTCCTCTGTGCCCTCGTTTCCCCGAAAGGATATGCTTTGTTTATTTCATAAGGGGGCAAACATCCCAAAGTGAAGGTGAGGTTGAAACCCAGATCCACCGCGTGTCATCTCCTCCTCACGTCTTCATCCTAGATTTCTGTTTAGGGAAGCACAAAAAGAGGTCTGCCGTTAAGAGTTGGGATTTTCCTACTCATATTGACTGGCTCAACAGGAAATGACACAGAGCGGCAACAATATGGAGGCTGGAGCAGCTGTTTCCTCTCAGCCAGTTTCCTGAGAGACTAAAGGAATTCTCCTTTCGGCTACATGTCACTGTGCGCTTCATTAAAATATTGGGGGGGGGGGGGGGGAGGACTAAAAGTAAAAAAAACGTGCTAGAATGAAAACTGAATGAACTGGGCAGAAATGCAATTCTCTAATGACCCCCTCAGCTGTCTCTATCCCTCTGTGAGGCTTCTAATCTCTCCACTAATTCCCTGTCTTTAGGTGAGGCTGATTAGAAATGCATTCTTCGCTTTTAGAAACTTACTCTACACATGTGCAAAGAAAAGAAGCCGATGTGTAAGCTTCAATCAACACTTGTCAAATGTATCGTATAACCAGCGAATTGCAGCACAAACAAACAAGCATACGAGTGTGGTGTGAATATCTCAAAGTACACTGAATAGGAGTACCTAACCAACAATACTGACGCAAATACTGAGCTGTTTACGTGCCACCTTTTCTCGTTCCACTTTGTCACATGATAAAAACCCAGCCAACAGCATTATGTACACAGACCAGCTTCCCTTCATTCCCAGCACTCCTCTCTGACCCCCGTCGAGAGGTCAGCAAGGCAAAAGAGCAGACTGATTCTGTAGCTTGTTCGTCATTAGCTTGTTGCACCTACCTGAGAAGCTGATATCAGCGTTGCCAAGGGCCCCGGCCGGTCGGCAGCCACCGCATGCAAACAAGAAACTCAGACCCAACAGCTGTGCTGGCTGCCTGCAGCCTGACTGAAACCAGAGCTCTACCTCCCCGGCACACAGTCAGAGGTTCTGTGTGTGTGCCCAGCACTGCACCAGCTGTGTGGCAAACTGAGGGGGAGTGGTGTGACTAGACTGAGGGAGGGGATGTAGAGGTGGAGGGACTGCTGATGTTGCACTAGCGCAGGCAAAACACTGAGGCCAAACCCAAGGCTGAGGAATTACACCAAGGCTGTAGTGTACACACACACGGAGGTCAAACAGGACGGCCCACTCTCTCACCGCCTTTCTCGTTACTCAAGTGATCCTTCGTCTTGTAATGGATAAGCGTCACAGATCCTATGGCAAAGCAGAGGAAGCATAACCAAGGTTCTGCCCGACTTCTTTGGGAATTCACATAACCAGACTCAATGACTCCAAAAATACTCAATCTGAACTGAGATTACTTCAGAAGATGGATGATGAAGTCAAGTGTGTCCCATAATTGGAATTCTGTGTAAAATAAAACAAACGCCACCCACTTGACTGGAGTAGATGGAATGCCTCCTTATCAACACATGCATGTTTAGACTTGCCTGGGCGAAACAGAGATTAGCCTAAATACAATTCCTCCTAATCTTTGGTATGCATATTTGCCATAGCATAAAAAGCACACAGTCTATAAATGTTTAATAGGAGAGAGCTGGACAGAGAATGTAGCTTAGAGATAGGGAATGAAAGGGTCTATCGAGTTTCATTGAGGATGTAGCTTTGGTGGTTATTAAAGGCCGTGGGCTGCTGAGGAGCCAGGCAGGCAGGGACCCTGAATGATTTTCCTTTTAGGAGATGAGCAGATGAACAGACTAAATATAGTTATCCTCTGAAAGAAGGTACCTTCTTTCAGAGGATAACTTTATTAAGTGTGTTCAACTACTCATCTCCTAAAAGGACACGTTCTCATGTATAACCCATTTAAATGTTCCATTGAGCTTCAATGTTTAAATCATATTAATTCATGTTAAATATAATAAAAAATACATTAAAACATATATTTTAAAATCAATGGTTTCTAATGCCTGGAGGAAATAACTAGGGAGGAAACTGCTTGGGAAGAAATAACTCATGGTATATGTCTTCAGTCAAATCGTTATCCCGGGCTAAACATGCTTTGACAGCAGTGGTATGCAGTGCTATACATTGTAATATTGGCAACGTTGCGTTGTTAAGTACTGAACTGTTCATGTGTAGTTCTGGTATAAGGTGTGCTCTGAAGATGACAAGGTGACCTTAACAGGGGGGGGTGGGTGGGGAATACCTCAACATCAATGTGTAATAATGTGACATTCAAAGCTTTCTAGGCTCAACATTTAAGATTAGCCTCCCATGTACGGGTGCCATTGGAACAGTCACTCATAGCCAGATGAGCTTTTAAGTCAAACAGGACTGCCAGCTGTTCAGTCACTGTGGTTATGACAGACAATAACCTCCCCTCACCAATGTTTCCATTGTCTCCACAACAGAGGTGAGTCACATTTTCCACACACCCTCGTAAAAGTGAACGCAGGTAAATCCATTAGGCAGACAGAAAAGAGAGACGTATTAGATCAGCTAAAAAGGGTGTGCGTAAATCCTGACTGATTTGACTGTCCGTTATGGTTGACTGAAAGTGAAAATACAGGGAACGCCCTGTATACTTGCCCCCTAAAGTTCACATTGCTTCATAATCTACCCACTCCCTTTCTACACCAGTATGATTGCTAGCCACTCTGAAGCCTTGAGCATGGTACCCATTAGTGCCAGTCTCCACTACAGAACCCCATCCAGGCTAAAAAGTTACAGGTTGTAATCCTCCCACTGTTCACCAGCAGACCACTGTCTGAAAAGTACACAACACACTGGGTTCCAGAAACAAGACATCAACTTCTGACCAGGAATATCCATCCATGAATAGAGAGCTCCTTAGGTCTGCTATTCAATAGAGTGAATGAAAAAGAAAAGCATGAATTATCATCCATTACTCAAAAGGAACATACCTCTTCCAAACCAATTACCCCTATAGCCTACATCTGGTTTTATAAAGATGTGAAGATGATGGATGATTTGACACAAACAACCTCTTGATTTAGGCTCTTAGGAACATGACACTAGTTTCCCATGGAGAGGAGCTCAAAACTAACAATAAAACAGTCATTAGCCAATAGCCACTACCACCTCAAGATCAAATAGGACCGTCTGAACTTGACATGCACATCCCATGCAATATACAGTTTATTAGGTACATCACCCTGTTCACGAAAATGGTTCGTTCCTACAGACAGCGAGTCACGTGGCTGTGGCTTGCTATATAGAGCAGGCAGACAGGCATTGAGTCATTCAGTTACTGTTCGATTGAATGTTAGAATGGGCAAAATTAGTGACCTAAGAGACTTTGAGCGTGGTGTGATCGTCGGTACTAGGCACGCTAGTTCCAGTACTTCAGAAACGTCCGGCCTCCTGGTGTGACAAACAAAAAACGTCCAGTCAGCGACAGTCCTGTGGGCGAAAACAGCTCGTTGATGGGAGGTCGAAAGAGAATAGCAAGAATCGTGCAAGTTAACAGGCGGGCCACAAACAGGCAAATAACGGCGCAGTATAACAGTGGTGTGCAGAACAGCATCTCGGAACGCACAACTTGTCGGTCCGTGTCATGGAAGGGCTATTGCAGCAGACGACCACACCGGGTTCCACTCCTATCAGCTAAAAACAAGAAGAAGCGGCTCCATTGGGCACGCAATCACCAACACTGGACAATTGAGGAGTGGAAAAATGTTGCCTGGTCTGACGAATCCCGGTTCCTGTTACATCATGCTGATGGTAGAGCCAGGATTTGGCATATGCAGCATGAGTCCATGACCCCATCCTGCCTGGTGTAAACAATACAGGCTGGTGGCATAATGTTGTGGGGAATTTTTCCTTGCACACGTTAGGTCCCTTGACCCTAATTGAGTAACGTTTCAATGCCCGATGAATTCAGGCTGTTCTGGAGGCAAAGGGGGGTCCGACCTGCTACTAGATGGTTGTACCTAATAAACTGACCACTGAGCATATACTGGTTGTATGAGCAAATCTCCTGTTACCTCTCTATTCATATGCCTTAATTCAAATGATGTGCCATTGCAATACTCTATAATTTCAATATTCACTGTCAGTGACATAGCCTTAGTAGTATAGAATAAAACCTAGTCATTCACCAGAAAGTGCCCACTTCTAACACCTGACACACAGGCTTTAGCACTATTGTGTTACTGTAGAAGAGAGGCCATCGTTGAGGGCTGGTCTATTCCTTGGTCAGAAAACATAAATAATCCAATGTCCCCACTGACAGCTGATGACAAGGTTAACAACCGAGCAAACTTCCCCCTTCATTCAAATTTGCGTTGCACACATGCGTGGTAAATCAATTAAGTGTCACTCCTCCTATACATTTTATGGCATATTACCTTTTTTACTCACGTCACTGGAAAATAATGCTGAGCATTCCGCACTCTAAAAACAAACTACTTGACCACATTACGTTCTCACCTTCAACAACACAGCCTGAGATATGTTAGACTACCTTTCAAATTTGTTGGAATGTGTTAGACTAGGCTATATATATATATATATATATATATATATATATATATATATATATATATATATATATATATATATATATTCATACACTTATGTTAATGGTGGGCTGTATAAAATGTGTGAGAATACATTTAAAAAGTTTAACACCGTCATGTTCGATGAGAGAATAGAATGTACGAGAACATAGAGATAGCCGAGACCGAAACTCGTCTTCTACAATTTGTGAAGGGCTTTTTCCGGAATAACAAAACAAACACAGTCGTGAACTCGTGCTATGACTAAAGTAGCCTATAGTATCGAGAAACGATTAATATAATCGTATACGTTACATGTCTGGGTGAATTACAGCTCATTTGTCCGAGGGCACCGACTCAGTTGTTAGAAGTACAGGTAATATCCCTAATTTCGAACAACAAAACAAGTATCCTAGGATCTGACGTCTCCACAGGAAGTCCATGCAGGTAATATTTAAATTAGGCAGGTTACTGTCCAACACCACACGTGAGTGACTCACTGCATAGATATTCTTTCATCCTTAAATATTGAACACCTTCCTGTACGTGTCATCATCTGCATTTCACGATATTTTACAATGGGCAGTCCCTACACATAGTAGCAGCCTAGATTGTAGCCTGAAGTAATAAACACATTTTGGGAAAGCTTCGATTTTAATTGGCAAAATTATCACGTAATGTTAAATTAAAAGTGATGAACATTTTGTGTTAAATTAAAAGTGAATACCATTTTTTCTGCTAGTAGCCTACAATGTAAAGATCAATTAAGTATGCATTGAGGATGAATGATCAATTGAGGATGCTTAAAGACTCCAGAGTTTGTATGCATAACAGTTTTATGAGAGAAAATTGTAACTGTGCATTTCAATTGTAATAACATTATCAGTTTCTCTCAACTCACCTTGCGTTAGAGGGTGAGAAAAGTGACACACAATACAGTGTTTGTAAGCTTTGTTTTCCCTTCAGTTTCTCCCTTCCCTGATTTATTGGTAAGACTCACATTGAATACAAAGGAGCCGTCTGAATGGTGCCCAATGAAGTAATAATACTTGCTTTGGGACCCTACCAGTTAAAAGGCTTTTGACACATGAACAGTGTTAGCTTCATACCCCCTGCAGGATGGAAGGGAAGTCTCTGTGTCATAAAACCTCTCTGTTAGGGCCTGTTCCCCTGTGATTTATCGGCCTGCTAAGGAAAAGATACAGCCAAAGACATACATTTGTTGACATGTTGTGCTCAATGGATGTGTAACAACGCTTCTTTCCAGAAAATGTCTAGTGTCCTACTTCTCACAAAACTTCATTCACTCGTGTATTTCTGAACAGTTTTGTGATAACCTCACAGCTTTCTCAGAAAACATGTATAACTGTTATTAACTGTAACATAGACCAGTTTAAGTTTCTTACTACCAACAGATCCAATGGAAGAGATCTAGAGATCTAAATATTTAGAGATTGACGTTATATGGTACAATTGCAATATCCGGGAGCAGGAGGTATTCAATTGTGAGTCATTGTGTAGACCACTGGAATTGAACAGAGGCATGAGGAGCCCCTTCTTAAGACTGTCGCATTGCTTGAACCTAATGAGCTTTGATGAGTAAGAGTGACACCATGTGGTCAATTGTAGGATGACTAACACAAGTTAATGTGTTGCTGTTTCTCACTGAACCAAGTAAGGGTACCTCTTTAAATAATATTTAGAGAGGTACACTTATCTAAAGGATACATTTGGTGTATTTATCTGTCTTTTTGAAGGTGTTATACATTTTCACAAATTACTGCATGACTTCAAGGTGTTATGATGACTAAATGGCAATCTTATTTTGCTGTAATTAATTCATCTGTTTCGCTGCTATTAAAAAGCTATATGATGAACCACACCAGAACCCACCGCACAATTAATCTGGCATGGCAGCTGACGGGAAATTCTGGAAGTAAAAAGAAGGTGGCAAGGAGGGAAGAAAAGACAGAGACAAGATAAACACTAGCCTAACAATGCAACACATACTGTCTCTCTCTCTCTCTCTCTCTCTCTCTCTCTCTCTCTCTCTCTCTCTCTCTCTCTCTCTCTCACAGAAAGGAGCCACGGCCCTCTGTTTGAGGTAGGGGGCCCACAAACAAGAATGAAGCTGTTTGTCTTTCCTGAGAGCGGTAAAACATCCTCAACACAAACACTTTCTTGGCCGCACCGCCAGCGAGAGAGGAGAAGCTCACACCGTCAGGTAAGGCAGCTGCAATCTCACTCCACCAGGGCCTTTGATGTCTTTAGGACAAAGCTGATCATTAAGGCCCCTTACATCTTAATCCTTTTATGTGGAGCTTGGCTGTTATAAATTGATACACCACGTCTGTAATGGGATACTGTATGTCTTTTAAACGGGCCAAATAGAGTACACCGAGCACAAGTCAATCTGGTTCTGTCAGTTACTGTTATATGGTGTTACATAAGGAGTTAAGGGAGATTTGCTGGCTGGCCTTAGTGGCCTATGAATTAGATTAGGGCAGTAAAATGCAATGTTATGTAATTTTCCTGTTAAAAATGTTTTATTCAGAAATGCACACTCCGAAGGAAAGAATATCATAGAAAGTGGGTGGTTACACATAGGAGGACGTCTGCACACACACACACACACACACACACACACACGCACGCACACACGCACACACACACACAGAGACCTAGGCGCAGGTGCAGTGAATATCTCTCTATTGCTTAACTGTTGCTAGGGGGAAACTGAGGGCACATTAACTTCACATGCAGCCCCCTACCCCCGCTCCTCCTCCCCTACCCCTGGGCTAGACAGCAAGGCATCTGTTTCAGGCCACAGCTTGCACCTCCGACCCCAGGCTCTGTCTGGCCTCCACATGCAGGCCCTAAATCAGTGACCACAGAGAGACTACAGAAGTCACCTCCCCTCACCCCCCACTTGTCCATATTGTGACATCCAAGTGTCGCTTCAACAGACTTGTGGTGTGTGGAGTCGGCTTCTGACCCGTGAGACAGAAATACTACCTTCATTTCCTTTTTCTTTAAAATGTTCAATGTCTGTATGTGTGTTTCTCCACCAGCTTTACGAAGACCTATAGAAAATAAATGTAGTCAGTGTTCCTACAGAGAAGTTAACCTATACTGTGGAAAGTTGTGTGCATACCGTGTTAAGCAATGTCCTTTTCATAAAGAGCCCCTAAATCATTTGCTATTACAGTGTGTGCTACAGTGTGTTATGAGGAAGAGAGAGAGAGAGAGGGGGGGGGGGGGGGGGGGGGTCCTGTGGGGTCTGTTTGTGTTTGTGAACATAGCCTCATGACATTAACACAATTAGTCCCAACCAAATCATGAGAAAACAAAAAGATAATTACTTGTCACATTGGAATTTTTTTTACAAAAAACCCCAAAGAACTAGAATTCTATTTGGCACTAAACAGAGAACACAGTGGGACAATACCTGACCACTGTGACTAACCCAAAATTAAGGAAAGCTTTGACTATGTACAGACTCAGTGAGCATAGCCTTGCTATTGAGAAAGGCCGCCATAGGCAGACCTGGCTCTCGAGAGAAGACAGGCTATGTGCACACTGCCCACAAAATGAGGTGGAAACTGAGCTGCACTTCCTAACCTCGTGCCAAATGTATGACTATATTAGAGACACGTTTCCCTGAGATTACACACACCCACTAAGAATTTGAAAACAAATCCAATTTTGATAAACACCCATATCTATTCGGTGGAATACCTCAGTGTGCAATCACTGCAGCAAGATTTGTGACCTGTTGCCACAAGAAAAGGACAACCAGTGAAGAACAAACACCACTGTAAATACAACCCATATTTATTTGTTTTATCTTTTCTACTTTAACTATTTTCACATCGCTACGAAACTGTATATAGACATAATATGACATTTAAAATATCTTTATTCTTTTGGAACTTGTGTGATTGTAATATTTACTGTTTACTTTTATTGTCTATTTCACTTTTGTTTATCCATTTCACTTGCTTTGGCAATGTAAACATATGTTTCCCATGCCAATAAAGCCCCTTGCGTTGACTTGAGAGAGTTGTGTAAAACCTCACTCTCCTTAACTTGACCAGTGACCCAGGAATATGCCCTATGTATTATTTGCTGTCCTCATAGCCCGCTGAGGGGCCCTTAGAGTGCTTGTTTGTAGCTGTCGTGTCGCTCTGCTCGTCTGCCCAGCATGTCATTCTGTAACCCCTCAGAGATTGTTATCAGTTCATTTTCCTCTCCTCCTCCCTGCTCAATGCAGACTCCCTCACAGCACAATGCTGACCTTAACTGCCCACGCCGCTCCTGGTGGCACTTTGACCTTTTCCTCCTCTTATCAATATGAAGGGCTTGCCTGGATAAGGTACGCAGTCCCTCACAAGGATAGAGTGAGGGTGCTGCTTTCTTTCCCTGCCCTCTCCCAGCCAAATAGACTCCTTCTCTGTATTTAATTGGACATTGAAGCTAAAACTTTTGACGTGGCTCTATACTCCAGCATTTTGGATTTAAGATCAAAGGTTTCATATGTTGTTGTTGATCCATTTGCAGTTTGTTTTGGCTGTGTTTCGGATGATGTTGTGTCTTAATAGAAATGAATGGTAAATAATGTTATAAGTGAGAAAGTTAGAGGCATAAATATCATACATTTCAAACATTTCATACATTGTTTTTTTTTTGGGGGGGGGGGGGGGGGGGGGGGGAGGGGGTATGATCTTTGTGCCTCTGTAACTTTCTCACTCATTCATTCATCATTTATAATTATCTGTAATCATGGTAGCGTCCCATAGTGTCCAGGAATATATTATATTCTTATTTACAATAAAAGTGACACCAAAATGACACAATATATTATGTACCATGCATTTTTATTGGACACAACATAATCCGAAACACAACCGAAACAAACTGCTAATGCATCCAACACAGAGTCACAAGCTTGATGTAGTCATTGCGTGATAAGAGTATGGGACCAAATGCTAAACTTTTGGCTACTTTAATACATTATAAGTGAATTTGTGCAAATACTTATGTCACCTTCAAATGGGAGGACTAGATACATAAAGTGCTTTCATTTCTAAACGGTGAAAAAGACATGTATTGAAATGCCCTTAAATAAAAGATGTCATTATGTATGGTCACCACATATAAAATGTTCGATCTCAAATCCAAAATGAAGTAAGCAGCTTTAAGCCGGAAGAGCTCATAGGAGCAGGAGCCGAACTCCTGTTTCTTTAGCTTGAGGCAGCTTGATGTACAAGTACACCCCCTGGACAGGAAGCTAGTCTATCGCAGGGCCTCACCCCAAATCTATCTCCTTAATAATGATGCATCTGGTCCCAGTTTTAGTCTTTGATATGACTCGTGCCGGGATTCTATCTCCTATACTTCCAACCTCTGGGCGGACACTCTAACCACCAGGCCAAATCAATACAGAGGGGAGAGTAGCTGGGCCTATTATTCATGTTAGCTGAGAGGCTATCTTAGACCAGTAAGTCTGGTTATATATTTAAGTAATAAGGCCTGAGGGGGTGTGATATATGACCAATATACCACGACTAAGGGCTGTTCTTATGCACGACACAACACAGAGTGTCTGGACACAGCCCTTAGCTGTGGTATGTTGGCCATATATCACAAACCCCCGAGGTGCCTTATTGCTATAATTAACTGGTTACCAATGAAAATAAATGTTTTGTCATACCCGTGGTATACGGGCTGCTAAAGTACAGCTTTCAGCCAAATCAGCATTCAGGGCTCGAACCACCCAGTTTATAATTTACAATCTATAAGTACAATTAGAGCTTGTGACATGTCTCTTACTTTGACCATGCAGACTCAAGGAAGACCCAGACAATGCCTCTCTACCAGACGAACTCAATGCATTTTACACTTTGACAATAAATCCAAATCAAATAAAATAAAATGTCATTTGTCACATACACATGGTTAGCAGATGTTAATGCGAGTGTAGCTAAATGCTTGTGCTTCTAGTTCCGACAATGCAGTAATAACAAGTAATCTAACTAACAATTCCAAAACTACTGTCTTGTACACAGTGTAAGGGGATAAGGAATATGTACATAAGGATATATGAATGAGTGATGGTACAGAGCAGCATAGGCAAGATACAGTAGATGGTATCGAGTACGGTATGTACAAATGAGATGAATATGTAAACAAAGTGGCATAGTTTAAAGTGGCTAGTGATACATGTATTACATAAGGATACAGTCGATGATATAGAGTACAGTATATACGTATGCATATGAGATGAATAATGTAGGGTAAGTAACATTATATAAGGTAGCATTGTTTAAAGTGGCTAGTGATATATTTACATCATTTCCCATCAATTCCCATTATTAATGTGGCTGGAGTTGAGTCAGTGTCAGTGTGTTGGCAGCAGCCACTCAGTGTTAGTGGTGGCTGTTTAACAGTCTGATGGCCTTGAGATAGAAGCTGTTTTTCAGTCTCTCGGTCCCAGCTTTGATGCACCTGTACTGACCTCGCCTTCTGGATGATAGCGGGGTGAACAGGCAGTGGCTCGGGTGGTTGATGTCCTTGATGATCTTTAACAACACTTTGCTGTGCGCGAGGGCCCACACCGACCCAGAGGACTGTGTGATCTTGCTCGCCGAGGCCGATGTGAGTAAGGTCTTTAATCAGGTCAACACTCACAAGGCTGCAGGGCCGGACGGTATTCCAGGGCACGTTCTCAGAGCGTGAGCAGAACAGCTGGCAGGCATATTCACAGTCATTTTCAACCTTTCCTTGCCCCAGTCTGTAATCCCGACAATAGCTCTAAGGCTTCATGCCACAATGACTACCTCCCTGTAGTACTCACATCCGTAATCATGAAGTGCTTTGAAAGGCTGGTTATGGCACACATCAACTCCATCATCCCAGACACTCTAAACCCATAGACAACGCAATCTCAGTTGGACTCCACACTTCCCTCCCCCACATAGATAAGAAGAATACCTATGTGAGAAAGTTGTTCTTTGACTACAGCTCAGCGTTCAACACCATTGTCCCCTCCAAGCTCGTCACCAAGCTTAGGACCCTGGGACTGAACACCTCCCTCTGCAACTGTATCCTGGACATCCTGATGGGCCACCCACAGGTGGTGAGGGTAGGCAACAACACATCTGCCATGCTGACCCTCAACACGGGGTCCCCACAGAGGTGTGTACGTAGTCCCCTCCTGTACTCCCTGTTCACCCACGACTGTGTGGCTCGCACTACTCCAACACCATCATCAAGTTTGCAGACGGCATGATGATGGTAGGCCTGATCACCAGCGACGATGAGACAGTCTACAGGGAGAAAGTCAGTGACCTGGCAGTGTGGTGCCAGAACAACAACCTCTCCCTCAACGTCAGTAAGTCCAAGGAGCTGATTGTGGACTACAGTAAATGGGGATAACGAGCACGCCCCCATCCACATTGACAGGTCTGCAGTGGAGCGGGTCGAGAGCTTCAAGTTCTTCGGTGTCCACATCACTAAGGTCTTAAAATGGTCCACATACACACTGTCGTGAAGAAGGCATGACAGCGCATCTTCCCCCTCAGGAGGTTAAAATGGTTTGGAATGGGCCCTCAAATCCTCAAAAAGCTCTACAGCTGTACCATTGAGAGCATCTTGACTGGCTGCATCACTGCTTAGTATGGCAACAGCACCGCCACCGTTCGCATGGTGGAGTGTGATGCGGACAGCTCAGAGCATCACTGGGGCCAGGTTCCCTGCTATCCAGGAGCTCTATATCAGGCGGTGTGAAAAGAAGGCCTGGAAAATCATTAGACTCCAGCCAACCAAGCCATAGACTGTTCTCTCTGCATCCGCATGGCAAGCGGTACCGGTGCATCAAGTCTGACACTAACAGGCTCCTGAACAGCTTCTGTCCCCAAGCCATAAGACTGCTAAATAGCTAACAAAATGTCTATATGAGATGACCCATATATATATATATATATATATATATATATATATTTGTTTTTTGCACTCTGTCTCGATGCACACTCTCAGGACTCTACACACACACACGCACACACACTTACTCCATTTGCTCACACACACACCTACCATGCACACACATTTATACTGACTCTACACACATGCACACAAACTCACATACAATCATCAAATAGGCTGCTTATACTCTGTTTATCATATATCGTGATGCCTAATCACCTTACCCTTATGTATACTGTGCATTCGGAAAGTATTTATAAAAATAAAATAAAAACAGAAACACCTAAATTACATAAGTATTCAGACCCTTTGCTATGAGACTCAAAATTAAGCTCAGGTGCATCCTGTTTCCATTGATTATCCTTGAGATGTTTCTACAACTTGATTGGAGTTCACCTGTGATAAATTCAATTGAATGGACATGATTTGGAAAGACACACACCTGTCTATATGAGGTTGCACAGTTGACAGTGCATGTCAGAGCAAAAACTAAGCCATGACGTTGAAGGAATTGTGTGTAGAGCTCAGAGACAGAATTGTGTCGAGGCACAGATCTGGGGAAGGGTACCAAAAAATGTCTGCAGCATTGAAGGTCCCCAAGAACACAGTGGCCTCCATCATTCTTAAATGGAAGAAGTTTGGAACCACCAAGACTCTTCCTAGATCTGGCCGCCCGGCCAAATTGAGCAATCGGGGAGAAGGGCCATGGTCAGGGAGGTGACCAAGAACTCGATGGACAGAGCTCCGGAGTTCCTCTGTGGAGATAGGTGAAACTTCTAGAAGGACAACCATCTCTGCAGCACTCCACCAATCAGGCCTTTATGGTAGAGTGGCCAGACAGAAGCCATGCCCCAGTAAAAGGCACATGACAGCCAGCTTGGAGTTTGCCAAAAGGCACTTAAAGGACTCTCAGACAATGAGAAACAAGATTATCTAGTCTAATGAAAGCAAGATAGAACTCTTTGGCCTTAATGCCAAGCGTCACGTCTGGAGAAAACCTGGCACCATTCCTACGGTGAAGCATGGTGGTGGTAACATCATGCTGTGGGGATGTTTTTCAGAGGCAGGGACTGGGAGACTAGTCACGATTGAGGGAAAGATGATCGAAGCACAGAGAGATCCTTCATGAAAACCTGCTCCAGAGCACTGAGGACCTCAGACTTGGGCGAAGGTTCACCTTCCAACAGGACAATGACCCTAAGCACACAGCCAAGACAACGCAGAAGTGGCTTTGGGCAAGTCTCTGAATGTCCTTGAGCGGCAGAGCCAGAACCCAGACTTGAACCCTGTTGAACATCTCTGGAGTGACTTGAAATAGCTGTGCAGCGACGCTCCCCATCTAACCTGACAGAGCTTGAGACGATCAGCAGAGAAGAATAGGAAAAGCTCCCCAAATATAGGTGTGCCAAGCTTGTAGCGTCATACCCAAGAAGACTTGAGGCTGTAATTGCTGCTGAAGGTGCTTCTATAAAGTACTGAGTAAAGGGTCTGAATACTTATGTAAATGTGATACATTACATTTTTTACTTTTAACACATTTGCAAAAATGTCTAAACTTGTTTTTGCTTTGTCATTATTGGGAATTGTGTGTAAATTGATGAGGGGGGGAAAACTATTTAATCAAGTTTAATATAAGGTTGTAAAGTAACAAAATTTGGAAAAAGTCAAGGGGTCTGAATACTTTCCGAATGCACCGTATCTACCTCTATCACTCCAGTATCCCTGCACATTGGTTTATGGTACTGGAACTGACTGACCCTGTATATAGCTTATTTACTTATTGTGTTCTTCTTATTTCTTATTTTTATTTCTTGTGTGTTTTTGTTCTACCGTGTGTATTTTTAGTCCTACATTGATATTAATTACTGCATTACTGGGTTTAGAGCATGCCAGAAAGGCATTTCACTTTCCTTGTGCAGGTGATATTAACACTTGAACTGTGACACGGCTGGGACCTATTGATCCAAGAAGTATTCATCCATTCAATCAAGTCATAACCCACAGGTTTATTCAACTATTTTGGTTATGTTGTATGTGGATGACCTAAATGCTCTTAGAAATACCTACAAGTTATCCATATTATTTGATCAGTACCTGTATGTGAAAAAATACATTTTCAATCCTCTTCTCCTCAGCCTTACAAGGCACACAAGGGGTTAAATAGTTACCTTTTCCCAGTAAGGTCACAACAGTCCAGAGCCGTCCATCTGGCTACCGTTGTGTGTATTTATGGGTGTGCAGACCGCAAAGTCAGACAGGGAGGACTTGTGTTCAAAGTCACAACGTAGTCCTGACCTGGATGAAGGAAATGGTCCCATTGCTCAAGACAAAGCAGGTTGGGGAGAGAGTCTGAGGGGCTGGGCGGTCGAGTTCTAACAATGGGGGCTGTGCACTCAGTCTGTGGGCCACACAAAGGCCAGAGTAGCCCCCTACTCCCCGTTCACACATTGCAATAGAGCTGTCATTTCACACTGGCCTGTGAACAGCCATTCAATCAAACTACTGTTTAACCTGACCTCTGGCCTACACAGAAATCAAGATGAGTCTGGTGGGATGCATTTCGGAAGGTGACCTCATTGACGACCCCCCTAGTCAGTTATACAACTGAATGCATTCAACTGAAATGTGTCTTCCGCATTTAACCCAATCCCTCTGAATCAGAGAGGTGCAGCCTATACCCTCTCCACTATCGCCGCTAAATCAAGTCAAAGTGTAATGGTCATGTGCACAGGACGCTGGTGTAAATGGTACAGTGAAATGCTTACTTGCTAACTCTTCTCAACAATGCGGTACACTATCAATATAAATCAAGGATTAAATGCCAAATAAAGTACAAGAATAACAAATAGTTCTCACGTCTGTTCCCACTCCCCCTCTCTGGCGCTCGAGGTCGCCAGGCTGCTCATCTTTACGCACAACTGTCACCATTGTTACGCGCACCAACACTTCATTAGACTCACCTGGACTCCATTACGTCATTCATTACCTCCCCTATATTTGTCACTTCCTCAGTTTCATTCCCGTGTCTGCATTGATGTTGTTTTATTTATCCTGTCCAGACGCTGTTCTTGTTTTGTTTCATGTCTATTTATTATTAAATCCACACCCTGTACTTGCTTCTCGTCTCCCAGTGTCTGTCGTTACAGAACCGTTACAGAATGCTGACTCCCCCAGCCTACGTCCAGGGTGAAGCTGCAACGTTTCCTGGGATTCGCCAACTTTTATCGCCGCTTTATCCGGGGTTACAACACCCTGGCTTCCCCCCTGTCTGCACTCACCTCTCCCAAGGTTCCTTTCACGTGGTCTCCAGCTGCTGACTGAGCACTCCAGGATCTCAAACACCGTTTTACCAGAGCTAACATCTTGGTTCATCCTGACCCGTCCCGCCAGTTCGTGGTGGAGGCAGATGCTTCGGATGTTGGAGTGGGGGCTGTCCTGTCCCAGCTTTCTGCCCTTGACCTCAAGTAACATGCCTGTGCCTTCTCCCATCGCCTCAACACCACAGAGAGGAACTACGATGTGGGGAATCATAAGCTTCTCGCGGTGAATATTGCATTGGAGGAGTGGAGGCACTGACTGGAGGGGCGGAACATCCGTTCATTGTGTGGGCGGACCGTAGGAACCTGGAATATCTCCGCACCTCCAAGCGTCTCAATTCCAGGCAAGCTAGCTGGGCCCTGCTTTTCACCCAGTTCAACTTCTTCCTCTCATACCGACCGGGATCCAAGAATGTCAAGCCGCTATTGCCCCATGGCTACTACCCTGGAACCCTAGACCATCTTTCCCACCTCATGCCTGGCGACGGCACTCAGCTGGGGAATAGGGAAGCATGTTCGTGAGGCGCAGCGTTCCCAGCCAAACCCAGAGGGGGAAGGGGAAGTCAGATAACCAGATGTTTGTTCCTGACGCGGTCAGCTCCTTGGTCCTGGAGTGCCTGTCACCCAGGCTCCCATCGGACCCTGGCCTTTGTGCGACAATGCTTTTGGTGGCCTACCATGGTTCCTGACGTCTCCACGTTCATCGCCGCATGCACGATCTGTGCACAGAACAAGACTCCTTGGCAAGCTCCGGCTGATCTCCTTCAACCTCTGCCTGTCCCAACCGTCCTTGGTCTCACATATTCCTGGACTTTGTCACGGGTCTCCGCCCGTCTGATGGCAACACCGCCAGTAGTGGACCGGTTTTCCAAAGCCGCCCACTTCATTCCTCTCCCCAAGCTACCCTCTGCCAAAGAGACGGCCCAACTCATGGTGCAGCATGTCTTCCGGATCCATGGACTCCAATGGACATGGTCTCCAACTGGGGTCATCAGTTCTCGTCCCGGTTCTGAAAGGCGTTCTGCCTACTCATTGGGTCGTCGGCCAGCCTGTCTTCCGGGTTCCACCCCCAGTCCAACGGCCAGTCGGAGCGAGCCAACGAAGACCTGGAGATGACTCTTCTCTGCCTGGTCTCCGACAACTCAATCCAGGCTGTATCACATCCAGCCGTAATTGGGAGTCCCATTGGGCAGCGCACAATTGGCCCAGCATCGTCTGAGTTTGGCAGGAGTAGGCCGTCATTGTAAATAAGAATTTGTTCTTAACTGACTTGCCGAGTTAAATAAAATGTTAAATAAAAAATCTATTAAAAAAACACCACCTGGAGCCAGCAACTAGTGTAGGTCGAATATGCCCACAACACCCTTCCTTGCTCTGCCACAGGTTTTTTGCCCTTTGAGTGTTCCCTGGGTTATCAGCCCCCGCTCTTCTCTGAGCAAGAGGAATAGGTCGGCATATCTTCGGCCCAGATGTTCGTCCGCCGCTGTCATTATACCTGGAAGAGAGCCCGGTCAGCACTTCTCAAGACCACCTCCAGCTATCGACTACAAGTGGATCGCCACCAGACCTCGGCCCCCGGTATCGTCTCGGGCAGAAGGTATGGCTGTCCATCCGAGATCTGCCCCTCCAGGTGGAGTCCAAACTTTCCCCCCGGTTTATCGGCCCTTTCCCCATCTCCAAGGTCATTAGCCCCTCTGCTGTTCGTCTTCTGTTGCCCTGTACCCTCCGAATATATCCCACTTTTCATGTGTCTAGAATCAAACTCATTTCTCACAGCCCCTTGCTCCTGTCTGTTTCTAGTTTTCCCGTTTTTTACCATTCTGCCTACCCTGAGTCTGCCTGCCGTTCTGTACATTGTCACTTCACACTGAATTATTGACCTCTGCCTGCAATGACCCTGAGACTGCCTGCCGTTCTGTACCTTTTGGACTCTGATCTGGATTACCGACCTCTGCCTGCCCTTGACTTGTCGTTTTGCCTGCCCCCTGTTACTTCGACACTGTCTGCATCTGGGTCTTCCCTAAAATGTGATAATAGTAATAAAGAGTAGAAGGAAATAAAGGAAGAAAAACTAGTTATGAGAAGTATGTGCACAACAGGATATACACTCTGATTTATACACACTCTATGTCACATTATGATGACTGTTATATACAAGTAGCAAAGTGAGAAGTGACTTGGTATAGCAGCTTAAATAAATAATAATAAATTATAACAGCAGTGGCGACGATGGTGTGTGTGTGTGAGAGAGAGAGAGAGAGAGAGAGAGAGAGAGAGAGAGAGAGAGAGAGAGTCAGTGCAAATAGTCTCTTAAGGTGCAGGCGGGTAGACAGATAAGGTTTAGCCGTTCAACAGTCTGCTGGCCTGGTGGTAGAAGCTGTCTCGGAGCCTATTGGTCCAACACCCAATGTTTAAAACTGGAGTCCTTGACGATCCTCTGGGCATTCCTCACACACCGGCTGGCGTAAATGTCCTGGAGGGCAGGGAGCTCTTCCCCAGGAATGTATTGGACCGTCCGCATCACCCTCTGTAGAGCCTTGCGGTTGATCACGGTGCAGTTGCCATACCAGGCGGTGATACAGACATAATAATTAACAATTTGGGGGTGTTTTGTATTTGTCTTGTACAAGGGTGTAATGATTTTTTTTATTGCGTATCCCAACTTGATATATGAAAAAATTAAAGGATACAAGACTGTGTAGTGTAAATACCGGAGTTAGGAGGTTAAATTACTCATCGCATACAGCACTGAGGTCTTTATTGTCCAGTCACAGAGCAGATGCAAGTCACATGATCTGTTGGCGAGCACATGATGCCGTTTGATAGATGTGATATCGTCCAATCACGGGGCAGATACAAGTGGCGTGGCCCGTTGGCACACACACATGTTTGCTCGAGGATCGTGACCTTGTGATTGGACGACACAGACCGCAAGGCTCATGGTTAGTGTCGTTTTTTCACCAGAAACTGAGAGTAAAAACATTACATCAACATGTGAATTATGTCTCGCAATCTTGGGAGAAACTAAAATGTCTAAATTTACAGTAATATCGCTATCGCTAATATTTATTATCACAACGGGTGATTGAATTGAGAATTGACTTCCTGGAACCACTTGTCAGTGCCCTATGGTGCACCTATAAAAGTGTCATGGTGGACTCAAAGAAGCCAGTTTTCATGGTGACTGAGTATAAGACAGGCGAAGAGTGACGTACTGTACCATATTGAGTATAAAAGTATTGGCTGCTGAGTATTTAATGAGAGCTGTGGATAGCTCATCTGAATATGGCATCTACAGAGGCATGTACAGTATGTACTCAACAGGGTAGCCTTACATTGCTTGAGGTAAGTGTGAAGGGGCCAATTGCACGCTAGGGAATGAGAGGCACCGCCAGACCCCTCGTCTGGGTCAACTGCCCTTTGCCCAGAGCTGTGGAGAGACCACAAGCCCCTTTTCCTCTCAATGGACTGCTCCTCCCCTCTCTACCTGTCCACGGCATGGTTCAAGGTGTGGGGCTGAATATCAAACAAGCCTGAGCCTTTGATGTGGATGGAAACACAAACACTGATTTGACCTGAGTCGTAACAGCTTATTTGTCCCCTTAAGTCATTCATGTGCTTCTTGTTGAATGTCTATGCCTTCAAAGGGCTTTCTTCCATGGGCCGGTTGTACACTAGCCATGGTGGCTCTGAGAGGGCTCTGACCTGCTAGGTCATAGAGGTCTGGGGGAAGGCCATCTGGCTTCCTGTTCCTTAGATTTTATATTGATTTAATGACCGTACATGTGAAGATAGGAGGACATCAAAATTGCCACCTGGATTATTTACATTGACCCCCACCCCCTTTGTTTTTACACTGCTGCTACTCGCTGTTCATTATCTATGCATAGTTACTTTACAAATGACCTTGATTAACCTGTACCCTCGCACATTGACATGGTACTGGTATCCCCTGTATATAACATTGTTATTGTTATGTAAATGTGTTACTTTTTGAAATATTTTTTTTAACTTTAGTTTATTTAGAAAAATATTTTATTAACTCTATTTCTTGAACTGCATTGTTGGTTAAGGGCCTGTAAGTAAGCATTTCATGGTATTCGGCGTATGTGACAAATAACATTTGATTTGATCAGCTACCAGGAGGAGCCCAGAGCTTTTAGTTCTACCCCTACCCAGCCTCCTCCTCACAGATAGACAATGGGCCTCTTCATCTGCATCCTTGAAGACAAAGACAAGTCTCAGAGTGTAGTGAGTTACACAGTAATACATCATGTCTAGCATTTTTCAAAGCATGGATATTCATTATTTTGCCTAATATGCAAATAGAGGGGGGGAAAATGTTGGGCGTGTAATTTCTCCCTGAATATTACCTAAGCAAAAGAAAATTCTGGAAAGTCAGTCAAGGTTTAATTTGATTTTGAAAAGCTATTAGACTGTGCTGGTCTGGTTGATGTAAAATGTCATATATCTGAAAGTGCAGTATGCAGTAATAAATATAAAGTACACTTTGTTCATCACTACTGAATTGCTGTGCTGTGTGGGACATTGCTAACGGTCAGTGGTAAGCTTTCACAGTTAACCCATTACTGAAACCATTCATTTAAAAGCAGGCTTCTGTGCATAACAACTCTATCCTCCATGTGAAGTGGGTCAGAAAGTGTGTCCTGAGTCTCTCTACTGTAGGCCGGAGGTGTTGACACAGTGCCTGGATTCTGCTTATCCCTCATCTCTCCCGCCATTTCACCCCTCACCCAACCACACCCCTCCATCCCCACCCTACCCACCCTTTCCCCTCCTCCTCCATACTCCCCTCCCTTCCCAACACAGGTCTGTGATGTGGCTGTCCCAGATAATGAGGTGCGATTGTATTGCAGTAGTCTCTGGGACTGGCACCAGTCTGTGAGGGGGAGGGGGGAATCCCAGTCTGCCTGGTGCAAATCCCCAGCAACATCTCAAAGCCCAGTTACAGTTCCTCCAGCACTCCCACTTCAAAGTGGGAGATCAGGGGTAGATTTGCGCATGACATGCCAGGGCATGACAATGCCCCACCTAGCCTTCTCCTGCTGCTATATGCCAGGCCCTGGGACATGGAGACGATGGACAAAAAGAGGCTGGTGGCTCCCGCGCCTAAGAGTGGAGAAAATACTTATTCATGGAGAGGGCTGGGCAAGCAGGAGGACACTAGGTGTAGACATACAGGATAGAGCCAGTGCTCTATCCCTATCCCATACAAAGGGCTGTGGGGGATGACATTGTGAGTGAGGGGGAAAGAATGGACACCAAATGACACTGCTGTCCAGGCAGTGGAGACCGTGTGGCAACACATACCCTGGGTATCCTGTGAAATCGCTCAGGCACTAATTGATAAGATGCAGCACACACACTTCACACCACTTATCTTTCAAGAAAGCCAGCCCATTATCTTGTATTAGGAACCACATGCATATGACAGTGAGATCAAAGGGTTTTTTCCTAGCACTTTCAAAGGAAGCACTGGGTCTTTTATTGCTCTTGGGACCAGGGAAAATTCTCATTCCCACTCTGACATTCTTCAGTTGGAGCAAGGTGACACAGTCAAGAGGAGAACCTCTGAAACCGAGCGCCTTCCCAGGCTGAGACGTCATTTGAGTGCGAAACTATTTCAAGCATGACTCCTGTCGATCTCCAACAAAGGCACTTACTGCCTGTAGAAATTCAAATAGTTTATGTTGACTTCAAAAAGGCCTTTGGTGACTTACTATCGGTTCCCTCCTTAATGATATGAACCAATTATACACTACATGACCAAAAGTCTGTGGACACCTGCTCGTCAAACATCTCATTCCAAAATCATGGGCATTAATATGGAGTTGGTCCCCCCTTTGCTGTTATAACAGACTCCACTCTTCTGGAAGGCTTTCCACTAGATGTTAGAACATGGCTGCTGGGACTTACCATTAGTGAGGTCAGGACTGATGTTGGGCTATTAGGCCAGGCTCGCAGTCGGTGTTCCAATTCATCCCGAAGGTGTTCGATGGGGTTGAAATCAGGGCTCTGTGCAGGCCAGTCAAGTTCTTCCACACCGATCTCGACAAACCACTTCTGTATGGACTTCGCTTTGTGCACGGGTTCATTGTCATGCTGAAACAGGAAAGGGCCTTCCCCAAACTGTTGCCACAAAGTTGGAAGCACAGAATGGTCTAGAATGCCATTGTATACTGTAGTGTTAAGATTTCCCTTCACTGGAGCTAAGGGCTTAGCCGGAACCATGAAAAATAGCCCCAGACCATTATTCCTCCTCCACCAAATTTTACAGTTGGCACTATGTATTGGGGTAGGTAGCGTTCTCCTGGCATCTGCCAAAACATAGATTAATCTGTCGGACTGCCAGATGGTGAAGCGTGATTCATCACTCCAGAGAACGCGTTTGCACTGCTCCACAGTCCAATATCGGCAAGCTTTACACAACTCCAGCCGATGCTTGGCTTTTGCGTATGGTGATCTTAGATTGTGTGTGGCTGCTCGGCCATGAAACCCATTTCATGAAGCTCCCGACGAACAGTTATTGTGCTGACGTTGCTTCCAGAGGCAGTTTGAAACTCTGTAGTGAGTGTTGCAACCGAAGACATGCTTCAAGCTTCAGCGGTCCCGCTCTATGAGCTTGAGTGGTCTACCACTTCTCTGCTAAGCCGTTGTTGCTCCTAGACGTTTCCACTTCACAATAACAGCACTTACAGATGACCGGGGCAGCTCTAGCAGGGCAGAAATTTTACAAACTTGTTGGAAAGGTAGCATTCTATGACATTGCCATGTTGAAAATCACTGAGCTCTTCAGTATTTATTTTACCTTTATTTAACAAGTCAGTTAAGAACAAATTCTTATTTACAATGACGGCCTAGGAACAGTGGGTTTAACTGGCTTGTTCAGGGGCAGAACTACAGATTTTTACCTTGTCAGCTCGGGGAATTGATCTAGGAACCTTTCGGTTACTGGCCCAATGCTCTAACCACAAGTCTACCTTCCATTCTACTGTCAATGTTTCTCTCTGGAGATTTCATGGATTTCTGCTCGATTTCATATACCTGTCAGCAACGGGTGTGGCTGAAATAGCCGAATACACTCATTTGAAGGGGTGTCCATACACTTTTGTATAGATAGTGTATTAGTCTATCTACAACATTTCCATATTAATATGAACGAGTGAACCATTTTACTTTAATTGATCATCCATAATCTAGGTTTATCCTCTGTCCCCATTTTCATCAAGATCAGTAGCTCAGCATTTAGTGGTAAACAGTATTCCCCCCCACCCACCCAACCACACCCTGCCTCACCCCCGGTGAAGACCCAGAGCAAGGAGGAGCAAGAGGGGGGAGAAAACTCTTTTGAACAGGCTGTCATTTCCTCTGGAGGGTTATGTTATTCCAGTAGCCTTTGTGAATGAGCCAAGTGGCCCAGCCACCGACAGGAGGTGGGCTCTTCACAGGCAGCTGAGGTTGTCAGCCCAGCAGGGGACACAGGCAGAAAACAAACATGGGCCTTAACAGGAAAGGAACTACAAGACCCTGTTGGTAAATAGGAGAGAGAGAGATGAGGGAGAGTGGAGGTATATGTATGGCCAATGTATAGAGGGTTCCAAATAAATATGAAAATGTGAATGTCTTGGACAATCATGAACTTTTCACCTTTAATTCAAAACGTTCTTACCTAAACCCAAATAATAATTAATGTAGAAAGTAATCATATTACATTTCCATGACATGCATGATCAATACACAAGAGGAGGATTATTCAAAAAACTACCACCACAGCAAAATTGTTACCAGTCAACTATACTGTACTAGATTGTATTAATGCATACCATACTCAGAATATATGAGAGTAAACTGTAAACATGGATTTTCTGGAGTTTTGGGAATGGCCTCCTGGCACCAAAAAAAAAAAAAAGCTCTTATTATATAGGATAGTGCGCCATCTTGTGACAAAAACAAAGAACAGGGCTTTTGGGACAGGGGATAGAACCATGCAACCTGTAATCTGATGCAAGTGACTGGCTGCATAGAGTTCCACTGCATAAGGTTACTGGGTTTAGACCACCCCCTAGTGGTCTTTTAAATAAGTATATTAATTGATCATAAGTGGAAGCTGAACTCTTTCCACTAGTTACCACAGCCACAGAAATTGGCTATATCTTAATTTAAGGTTATGGTTAGGTTTAAATCACATATTAAGAAGATACATTGTAGAAATAGGAGGGGTTTATGACTTTGTGGCTGTAATAACTAGTCACTGGCAAACTGAACCCCTTCATGAATCTTACATGTATCCTGTGAACAATGGAGTTTGTAGATCATTTAACCCTAAAAGCACATATTTCGACCTCTAAAAGCAACAACAGGGGACATTTCTGACCCCAAGTTGGAAGTGATGGCAAAAATACACTTTCTGTCAAACAGTAACATATGTTATTTTATTAATTAACCTATTGTAACACGAGTAAATGGTTTCAATTACCCAAAATATGCATATATTTTCAAATCAGATTTATATAAAAATGTATGTTTCAAAATATACTTTTTTATATGTTTTTCATGTTTTTAACAGACACTGTAGTTTGATCAATTACATCCATTGCCACTTACATTTCAGTTGAAGGCATTCAGTTGTACAACTGACTAGGTATCCCACTTTCCCTTTGTAATGAAAATGTGTCTGTCATTCATTCAAAGAATGGTGTTGTCTTGACACTCAGAGGCTGCGAAATTGGCTATTGAGCTAATCTGACATACCGGGAACGACCTAAAATGGCCACGATATGGTCAATTTAAGCGATATGGATGCCAGTGACATCAGACTTTATGCTCTAACTATGGAATGCTATAGGCTATCAACTCAGTTCCAGTTGCATCTACACTGAACAAAAATATGTAAAGTGTTGGTCCCATGTCTCATGAGCTGAAATAAAAAATCCCAGAAATGTTCACTACGCACAAAAAAAGCTTATTTATTTCAAATTTCATTGCACAAATTTGTTAACATCCCTGTTAGTGAGCGTTTCTCCTTAGCCAAGATAATCCACCCACCTGACAGGTGTGGCATATCAAGAAGCTGATTAAACAGCATGATCATTACACAGGTGCACCTTGTGCTGGGGACAAAAAAAAGGCCACTTTAAAATGTGCAGTTTTGCCACACAACACAATGCCAAGTTTTGAGGGAGAGAGTTATTGACATGCTGACAGCAGGAATGTCCACCAGAGTGGTTGCCAGAGAATTTAATGTTAATTTCTCTACCATAAACTGCCTCCAATGTCATTTTAGAGAATTTGTATGCCCAACCAGTATGCCCAACCGCAGATCATGTGTAACCACGCCAGCCCAGGACGCTCACATCCGGCTTCTTTACCTGTGGGATCGTCTGAGCGGGGTGGGGGTATTTCTGTCTGTAATAAAGCCCTTTTGTGTGAAAAAACTCATTCTAATGGGCTGGGCCTGGCTGCCATGTGGGTGGGCCTATGCCCTCCAAGGCCCCTGCCCAGTCATGTGAAATCCATTGATTAGGTCCTAATTATTTTTTTAAATTGACTGATTTCCTAATATCAACTGTAACTCAGTAAAATATTTGAAATTGTTGCATGTTACATTTATATTTTTGTTAAGTATAAAAGATTAGACTCTCAACTTAGTGTAAAAGTTACAGACGCACATATATCATACCCCCAAGACATGCTAACCTCTCACCATTACAACAATAGGGGAGGCTGGGGGGTATGATATTCATGCCTCTAACTTTCTCACTCATCATTATTCACAATTCAATCATGACTTTCTGTAATCACGATAGCATCCACATTAATGTAGTAGTGTTTTGAAACATACAATGGGGCAAAAAAGTACTTAGTCAGCCACCAATTGTGCAAGTTCTCCCACTTAAAAAGATGAGAGAGGCCTGTAATTTTCATCATAGGAATACTTCAACTATGACAGACAAAATTAGAAAAAAAAACCAGAATATCACATTGTAGGAATTTTAATGAATTTATTTGCAGATTATGGTGGAAAATAAGTATTTGGCCACTTACTAAATACTTTTTTGCCCCACTGTATTCTATTCTTATTTACAGTAAAAATGCCTCCAAAAATGGCACAATACATAATTACCATTAATTTCTATTGGGAACAAAATAATCTGAAACACAACCAAAACAAACAGCAAAGCATCCAACAATTTGTAATTCGCATTTAATTGAATTTGTCTCAATACTTTTGTTCTCCTAAACGGTTCACCCGATATGGAATGAAATACCCTCAAATTAAAGCTAACAGTCTGCACTTTAACCTCATAGTCATTGTGTCATTTGCAAAGTGATGGAGTGCAGAGCGAAAACAACAAAAAATGTGTCCCTGTCCCAATACTTTTGTAGCTCACTGTATACCTTTCCAGGATACATACCATACATGTGCCAAAGTTGGTGCTTTTATCACAAAGTTGACTATTGATTCTGCATTTTTAGCACATTTTCATACTAGCACGCACAACTAGATATTTAATGTAATTCCTCCATATTAACACTGAAATCATGATACATGTTTTGGGGGTTGGTAACTAGTTGCTTGACAAAGTCCTAAAACTTCAGAAGGATTAAAAAACGGTTTTGAAATTATGTGCTTTTCGGGTTAAATCATTCTTAAATTATTATTAAGAAATTAAATATATGAACCTCTTGGCTTGCCAGATTTTATGGCCATACTACAGGCAGCTAACTTTGACCTACTACCACGTGCTCATGTTTTCATGAATTTTTAAATCATACAAGATAGTAAAGTAGCCAACAATAGGCGAGATGTTACTGATGCGGGTTGACTCATAACGCGCATAGCCGCGGGTTTATGGTCATTAAATATTGTGTGGGTGAAGGGCGGTTGGTCATTCTATCGATGTCATTATTCTGGTGAGCAAGGGTTTATGTAGTATTCTAGGGCAATATATAATGACAGAAGATACGCTGCATGTAACTAGGATATAGACAAATTTACTAACAAATAGGGTACAAAAATGTCGGAAATTATATGCGTAAACATATCTACAGTAAATCAGGCAACAAAATAAAAACGCACCACTGTCAAAAAATGGTTCTCTGACTGTAGCCTACAGAGCATTTAATAAATTAGAGGGTTAGGGTCGGGTGCAGGCCTCAGATTTTCACTTCATCACATAGTCAGGCGGTTGCGGATTGGTTAGCAATTGTGGGTGAACAAACAGCTGACCCGCGCACCACTAGTAACGTTAGCCTACATATATACATTAATAGCCACCAGGGGCCAAACATTTTCCTGGAAAGAGAACCTTAAACGTCCCCATGCCCAGTGCACGCAGTACCTCCTCCCCTCAGAGCAACGTGACAGGAATCAGGACACCGGATGATAAACAATATGTGCTGCTGGTCCTACATACAATATAGACCTACCGATGAGGTAGCAGCATCGGCTGAGGAAAATTGGTTACATAAATTATATATTCAGAGTAATAATGGCAACAGTTAAACCAGATGACAGACTGACAAGTTCTCAGGGCTTCATGTGCGTTGGTTTTGCGGGAGTTTTCAGTAAAACTGTCACGTCGCCCCTGGAGGTGGTGAAAATCAAGAGTCAAGTGGGCACATTTCACTGTAAAAAAGGCTTTCTCCACAGCTTTCTTGTAGTCTACCAGAAAGAAGGCATACGAGGATTTTGGAAGGGGAACCTCGTCTCCTGTCTCCGCCTGTTTCCTTACAGCGCCGTCCATTTGTCAACATACAAACAGTGAGTGAATAAGCAATTTGGTGTGTTGTTTCTGAGTTATGAAAACGTTAATCTTAGACAAGTAGCTAGGTTGCTACTATCTAGCTATAACGTTACAGCTAGCTAGCAGTATAGTTAATTTAATTATCATGCTAGTTGGCTATATTCAACCAGGCTGATACTGTCTTTTGTCCCAAACATGCCCTACGTCTTTTATACTGGGTTGACATATTTGCAAATACATATTATGATTACTTAGACGTCGTCTGCGGAACTGGTATAGCTAACGTTAGTGCCACACATTTCCATCCAATTCACTTCCGTTGTTTTTAAGATTGTGAGACACGCCTTCTATCATTGTCCAATCAGACTGCTCTTAAAACTCATCCGAGTATGGTGTCACTTCATATCCAAACAAACGCAGAGGTAGTCATGTCTAACTTCTTGACGTTTATGGTTGTTGTACTCCCATTCGACCATGCCATGGTAACTGAGGATATATGGTACATGGTGTTTTCTAATTCTAGCGCTGACAGTAAGACCTCACGCGTCAGTGCATGGGCACATGTAAACACGAACCCTGCCCCGCTCGCCAGGGAAATGTTATGTACATCGTGTTCCACGCAGGGGTTCCAAGAAGAGGGCAGCTCCTCTCCTTTCTTGACTCAAAGTGAATATTTATTAAGTCAAGTTTGCCAGACTTATTATGGCTGTTTATTAAATATCAGATGAGATTTACTGCGGCTCTACTTCGACACCCATCTTAATTTTCGGATGTATGGTAGTGGGTTCTCAATGGAGAATATCATGTTTACTTTGTTTACTCTATGAAACATACATTTGAACGGTTATTGAATTAGATGCTCCGTCTGTTACAGTTATATAACATACAGTTACTTACTACTAGAATTTCTGGCAGAATCTTGAAAAACCTGAAGCCATAATAATGCATATATTCACTGGCTGTACCTGCCTCATGAATAACGTATGCAACGATGAAAGTAAATATATTTTCAGATAGGCTCCTTTATAAAGATAATTAAGAACCAAAACATTGACCTCTGTGTTCTTGACTTTCCAGGATCGTCCACCTCCATATGGATGAATTGGGCTACGTCTCTCAGTGGAGGGCCATTTTTGCTGGTGGGCTAGCTGGTATAAGTGCAGCGCTGGCCACGTACCCTCTGGAGGTGGCAGAGACTCGCCTCATAGCTCAGAACTGCAGAGAGCCTACCTACATGGGGGTGGTCCACACGCTTTCCAAGATATACCAGACCGAAGGCCTTCGAGCACTCTACAGGGGCTTCTCTCTCACAATCCTCGGTACGCACTTATCTCTGTATACTACAGAAATGTGGAGAAAGATATTCCTAAGAAAAGCCAAACAATGATTTAGTATAACTTGTTGTATCACTCTACATAAAGTTTGTCTAGTCTACTTACTTGTGAAACACATTTCTTACAGATTATAGAGCTTTCATTGTTGTTTGAAATTTGGAACAGCCAAACAGAGAATATTTATATCATGATGATACGTTTTTCTATGGGGCAGTGTTGACATAGCTAGTAACTGTGGATCTATTCTGCAACAGGTGCATTTCCCTTCTCTATTGGTTGCTATGCAGTCTACATCAACTTGGACAAGCTGTGGCGGAAGCCCCAATTCCGGTTCACTGCCCTACAGAACTTCATCAATGGCTGCATAGCCGCAGGAGTGGCCCAAACCCTCTCCTACCCCTTTGAAACTGTGAAAAGGAAAATGCAGGTAAGTGCGCTCAACTCATTGGGCCATTATATGAGACACACCCAGTTTGGTAATACCACATCCGTCCATATGGTGGTACATTTGTACACATTTTTACCGGTACCTCTGACAAGTACATGCAGGTAGTAAAAAACTTGTCCTTACACAGCAAAACACTTGCCCTTGATAAAGTAGCCTACGAGTGGATGCGTTTTTTCTACTTTCTAAACAAAATGCAACATACAAGCTTAGAAAATAGCCAAAAAAGATAGTTTAAACTTTCAAAGCGTGACTAAGACTAATAATTAATCTTCATAGACTTTAAACTACAATAACTGACCATAGTTATTGGCACATACTATACATTGGGCTGATGTATGAGTTCATGTCTCCCCTCACATGTCCTTCTCTGTATGTATGAGAGGACACAGGGTTCAATAGGACTTCTATGAAGGACAGAATACTACATCCGTTTTTATCAATTTATTATTAGTGACCACAAGGTGCTGTGGCAGCTGAGAATGTGAATGCTGTTCAGGGTCTGCCTGCGCTATAGAGAATCTCTCTAAATATAGCTGACAGCTATCACACAGTGGACAAAGCACAGTCTCACTCCATAAGACAAACTGCACCTCTCTTTAATTCCCTCTGTCTAGTTTCAGACACACAGAATTAAGAAATATATTTTGTTCATGTTTTGTATAGAAGTATATCAGATTTTTTGGGGCCAAAACAAGAAGTTCAATTAGAAACTGATGACACAACCCACAAGCAAATATTTTTAAGGAAGCTTAAAGCATGGGTGCAGTTCTTGTTTCTTCAGCCAGCCAGTAACATAGCATTTCCTTAACAAACTCAACCTGTCGTGACTGGAAGTGTGTTGTCTTTGGGGGATGGTTATTCTCATGGATTAAAGTGCCCTCCAAGGTGGAGTGGTTCATGCTTGACAAAAGGAAATTACAGTGTGTTTTGGAACTTGTAAGATACCGATGTCCTGTCTGTAAGAGTACTGAGACCACACCCACATTTGTTCAGTTCATTTGGTTTCACTTATATTCAATTGAGTGAAGAGTCATTGTAATGAATTACTTCTGTGCTGCAGTCAGGATATAGCTAGTCATGTGACATCCAAGTTACAAATGTCCCGTAGCACAGATCCCCGGTTTGAGCAATTATCGTAAATGTCAGGAATTTCCATTCATAAAATCATTCCATAGTCTCTCTCCCCACATAAAAAATACTACAGTTTACTATAGAACACTATATTACTTACTATGGAATTCTATAGTACATTATTTTTTAAATTTAACTAGGCAAGTCAGTTAAGAATATTCTTATTTACAATGACAGCCAAACCCGGACGACGCTGGGCCAATTGTACGCCACCCTATGGTCGGGTGTGATACATCTTGGTCGGGTGTGATACAGCCTGGAATCGAACCAGGGACTGTAGTGACACCTCTTGCACTGAGATGCAGTGCCTTAGACCGCTGCGCCAGTACACTGTAGAATACTACACTACACCCTTGTATCCCTCATCATGTAGTGCTTTCGTTAGAATTTTTACATCGATTGGACTGCTAGATAGCTTTGTCGATGCAGAAATGAGATCAAAACGGATTTAAGTTTTCCTGCATTAAAATCACCGACCACTAGGAGTGCTCCCTTTGGATGAGCTTTTTCTTGTTGACTTACAGCCATATATATAGTTGAAATCAGAGGTTTACATACACCTTAGCCAAATACATTTAAACTCAGTTTTTCACAATTCCTGACATTTAATCCTAGTAAAAAGTCCATGTTTTAGGCCAGTTAGGATCACCACTTTATTTTAAGAATGTGAAATGTCAGAATAATAGTAGAGAGTGATTTATTTAAGCTTTTATTTCTTTCATCACATTCCCAGTTGGTCAGAAATGTACATACACTCAATTAGTATTTGGTAGCATTGCCTTTAAATTGTTTAACATGGGTCAAACGTTTCGCGTAGCCTTCCACAAGCTTCCCTTTTTCCTCCAAACATAACGATGGTCATTATGGCCAAACAATTCTAATTTTATTTCATCAAACCAGAGGACATTTCTCCAAAAAGTATGATCTTTTACACCCATGTGCAGTTGCAAACTGTACTGGCTTTTTTTATGGCGGTTTTGGAGCAGTGGCTTCCTCCTTGCTGAATGGCCTTTCAGGTTATGTCGATATAGGACTCGTTTTACTGTGGATATAGATACTTTTGTACCTGTTTTCTCCAGCATCTTCACAAGGTCCTTTGCTGTTGTTATGGGATTGATTTGCACTTTTCGCACCACAGTACATTCATCTCTAGGAGACAGAACGAGTCTCCTTCCTGAGCGGTATGACGGCTGCGTGGTCCCATGGTGTTTATACTTGCGTACTATTGTTTGTACAGATGAATGTGGTACCTTAAGGCATTTGGAAATTGCTCACAAGGATGAACCAGACTTGTGGAGGTCTACAGTCTTGGTTGATTTCTTTTGATTTTCCCATGTTGTCAAGCAAAGAGGCACTGAGTTTGAAGGTAGGCCTTGAAATACATCCACAGGTACACCTCCAATTGACCCAAATGATGTCAATTAGCCTACCAGAAGCTTCTAAGGCACAGTCAACTTAGTGTATGTAAACTTCTGACCCGCTGGAATTGTGATTAAGTGAAATAATGTCTGTAAACAATTGTTGGAAAAATTACTTGTCATGCACAAAGTAGATGTCCTAACCGACTTAGTTTGTTAACAAGAAATTTGTGGAGTGGTTGAAAAACGAGTTTCAATGACTCCAACCTGAGTGTATGTAAACTTCCAACTTTAACTGTAGTTTGTTGAGTGCAGTCTTAGCTATACATCTCAGCGCCATTCTTTATACTACAGTCATGTCTGCAAAAACACTACAGTAAATAGTCATGTCCGCAAAAACACTACAGTAAATAATACAGTATGCTATGGTCATGTCCGCAAAAACACTACAGTAACAACTACAGTAAAGTCCGCAAAAAAACACTACAGTGAATAATATAGTAATACAGCATTTAGACCATAGTTTTTTTTTCATGTGGGTCACTACTTGGATGACATGCTTATGAGTTTGTCCCAAATATCTGTCATTCATTTATCCTAAATGCATGTATTTTATACTGGTGCACTCTAGGGTCACTTTCCTAGTAACTGGAAATCTCTCACGATATAATGGAGGGTCATAACTCATCTATTCAGGAATGTTTGTCCTCTCTTTCTCTCGCCAGGCCCAGAACCCTCGGCTCCCCCATTATGGCGGCGCTGATATCCACTTCACTGGAATGTTGGACTGCTTCAGGCAGGTGATCAGAAACAAGGGCATCCTGACACTGTGGAGTGGCATCACAGCCAACATGGTCAAGGTAGGACCACCTAAGTCATGTTCCCATTTTTTTTAATACATTAGTCTATTACTGTAATGATTTATTGCGCTCTACCCCCGACCCTCTACCAGTCCTCCTCAGTCTTGTCTGCTGTAGATATAATGCAGTAATATACAGCCAATGCACATTTATCAAACAATGCCATTTTTATATCAAAGTGAAACAGTAGAATGGCCCAGAACTTGGGAGATGGACCTTGAGAGAGATGTGCTTTGTGGGTAATTTATAACAGGGTTATTACAAGCTGACAGACGTGGGTCGGATCCTAGAACAGCATGCAGTGCTCTCATCTATCATCTCCAAATGACTTTTCATGATGGCAATGGAGTTGTTTCTTTTACTGGTCTAAAATCTCCTCTCATAATCAGTCTACCAAGTAAATTGTGTACTTTGTGGACACAAAGATCATAACCAGGTCCTACTACCAGGACAGATTTTAACCTAGCTCTTCACATTTTATAGAGCCCCTTCAAAAGCAATTTATCTGTTTGTCCTCCTCAGATTGTTCCATACTTTGGCCTTCTCTTCAGCTGCTTTGAGATGTGCAAGCAGGTCTGTCTGTACCGCAACGGGTACATTGTGTCTCCGTTGAGCTATAAGTTGGCACCAGGCGTGGACCAGAGCATGGGCCCTACTGAGGTGGAAGAGGTGAAACAGTACCTGAAGAATAGGAAGTTTCAGTCACAGCAAGGAAGTCGCTGGTGAAACTGGTGTAACAAAACCTGCAGAAGGGGATGATGACCATTGGTATAGGAAAGTGTCTGAACTATCAAAAAGAGTCAGGAGTATTTGTTGGAATGCAATACTTTGAAGATGACAATTTGGTTGATGCCAGGTCTTTTACAGCTTTTTGTTTGTGAATTAGTAACCATTTCAGAATCTGAGGTAGATCCATTGATAGACAATCATGCTGTATTGTTTTTTAAAGTTGCAATGCAATCATAGGAATTGTACTTTTATACTTAAACACATGGATTTTTTTTTACTGTTTTGTTCAGAGCAAGGTTATGGTATTTTCTAACGTTGTTATACAGTTTGACAGTATTTGATACTATTGCACTCATTCCGCTCCAGCCATTACCAGGAGCCCCTCTTCCCCAATTCAGGTGCCACCAACCTCCTGTGTAATATGGTCGGCCTTACGTAAAGGTCATGAAGAGGAACACAAAGCACAAACCTGTTATAAGATGGAATTAGCTTACTAATGCCAATTAATGTTTTTCATTATGTACATTAGGTTGTAATGACTATTTTAACAGACTTGGGTATATCATATTTATATGCCTTAAAGTTTCCATATTTATTATAAGTCTTATTTCACTGACTGTTTTAATTATGCGTGGAAATTGTTCACCCAAAGGATCTGATTGTGTCCTAGCCACTAATCAGTCACTAACTTTCATAGCACATACTGTATGTATCATTGTGTTGTGAATCTAGCAATAAGATTGTAACTGAAGCACACCAATGTCAAGTTTACGTGTACTGTATACGGTATGTAATACATTGGATTGATGAAACAATGCAAATCTCTGTTTTAGATTGAGATGATTCAGAATCATTGAAGTGAAATGTACTTGAACAGTCATTGTAATGGCTCATATTTGTACTGTACATCAAAGCACAATTAGAGAAGTGAAAGAGGTGGCCTGAGAGGGGCTGATGTGCGGGCACCCTGACAAAACTACACTAGATATACAAAAGTATGTGGACACCCCTTCAAATGAGTGGATTTGGCTGTTTCAGCCACACCTGACAGGTGTATAAAATTGAGCACACAGCCATACAGTCTCCATAGACAAACATTGGCAGTAGAATGGCCTTACTGAAGAGCTCAGTGACTGTTAACGTGGCACCGTCATAGGATGCCACCTTTCCAAAAAGTCAGTTCATCAAATTTCTGCCCTGGTCAACTGTAAGTGCTGTTGTTGTGAAGTGGAACTGACTAGGAGCAACAACGGCTTAGCCACGAAGTGGTAGGCCACAGAATGGGACTGCCAAGTGCTGAAGCGTGTAAAAAAAACGGTTGCAACACTCACTACCGAGTTCCAAACTGCCTCTGGAAGCAACCAGTTTGTTGGGAGATTCATGAAATGGGTTTCCATGGCCGAGCAGCAACACACAAGCCTAAGATCACAATGCCAAGCGTCAGCTGGAGTGGTGTAAAGCTTGCCGCCGTTGCACTCTGGAACAGTGGAAACGTGTTCTCTGGAGTGATCAATCACGCTTCACCATCTGGCACTCGACGGACGAATCTGGGTTTGGCAGATGCCAGGAGAACGCTCCAGTGAAGCGAAATCTTAACACTACTGCATACAATGACATTATAGTCGATTCTGTGCTTCCAACTTTGTGGCTACTGTTTGGGGAAGGCCCTTTCCTGTTTCAGGTGTCCACATACTTTGTAGTGTATCACAGATTACAAAGGGAAACCCAGCCACGAGATGCCCAGTGAGGTGAGCTTACCAGACAAGCTAAATGCCTTCTATGTTCACAAGCAACACTGAACCATGCATGAAAGCACCAGCTGTTTCGGATAAATGTGTGATCACATTCTCCGTTGTCAATGTAAGACTTTTAAACAGGTTAACATTCACAAGGCCACAGGGCCAGACAGCTTACCAGGACACATACTCAGAGCATGCACTGACCAGCTGGCAAGTGTCTTCACTGAAAGTTTCAACTTCTCCTTGGCCCAGTCTGTAATACCTACATGTTTCAAGCAGATCACCATAGTCCCTGTGCCAAAGAGCGCCAAGGTAACCTGTCTAAATGACTATTGCCCCGTAGAACTCACATCTATAGATAGTAAATGCTTTTAAAGGCTGGTCATGGCTCACATCAACACGATCATCCCAGACATCTTGGACCCACTACAATTCGCACACTTCCAACAGATCCACCGATGACACAATCTACATTGCACCCCACACTGCCCTCTCCCACCTCAACAAGAGGAACACCTATGTGAGAATGCTGTTCATTGACTACAGCTCAGCATTAATAACGATAGCTCATCACTAAGCTAAGGACCCTGGGACTGACCACCTCCATCTGAAACTGGACCCTGGACTTCCTGACGGGCCACCCCCGGGTGGTGAGTGTAGGCAACAATACAACCGCCATGCTGACCCTCAACACGGGGGCCCCTCAGGAAGTCCAGGGTCCAGTTTCAGATTAGTCCCCTCCTGTACTCCCTGTTCACCCTAAGACTGCTTGGCTGCGCACAACTCCAACACCATCATTAAGTTTGCTGATGGCACGACGGTGGTAGACCTGATCACCGATCACGATGAGACAGCCTATAGGGAAGAGGTCTGAGAACTGGCAGTGTGGTGCCAGGACAACATCTCTCCTTCAACATCAGCAAGACAAAGAAGCTGATCATGGACCACAGGAAAACGGAGAGCCAAGCACGCCCCCATCCACATTGACAGGGTTGTAGTGGAGCGGGTCGAGAGCTTCAAGTTCCTCAGTACATCACTAAGGATCTATCATGGTCCACAGACACACACCTGACAACACCTCTTCCCCCTCAGGAGGTGGAAATGATTTCGCATGGGCCCTCAGATCCTCAAAACGTTCTACAGCTGCACCATTGAGAGCATCTTGACTGGCTGCATCACCGCTTGGTATGGTAAATGCTTGGCGTCCGACCGCAAGGCCCTACAGAGGGTAGTGCGTTCAGCCCAGTACATCACTGGGGCCGAGCTCCCTGCCATCCAGGACCTCTATACCAGGTGGTGTCAGAGGAAGGCCCTAAAAATTGCCAAAGCCACCCAAGTCATAGACTGTTGTCTCTGCTACCGCACGGCAGCACCAATGCACCAAGTCTGGAACCAACAGGACCCTGAACAGCTTCTACCCCCAAGCCATATGACTGCTAAATAGTCCGTTCTGGTAGATATTTAGTTAAAGCTACAATATACAACTTTTTGGGCAACCCCACAAAATGCACATAGAAATGTGAGTTATAGATCTGTCATACTCATTGAAAGCAAGTCTAAGAAGCAGTAGACCTGTTCTATGTGAGATATTTCTATGCTGTTCCTAGGCTGTCATAAATAAGAATTGGTTCTTAACTGACTTGCCTAGTTAAATAAAGTTTAAATGAAAAAAATTGTACAATGATACTCAACACAATGAATGCTTGTTTTGTCACAAACTGAAATTAGGCGAACTTTTAGAATATTAGCAACCAGGTAATTGCGGAGCAATTTCTGCATAGTGCATCTTTAACTAACTGCATTGACCCTTTTTGGACATTTTTTTATATTTTTTTTAATAATCGCATACGCTGCTGTTACTGTTTTATTTACTATCCTGTTGCTTAGTCACTTTATTCCTAGATATGTACATATCTACCTCAATTACCTCGTAACCCTGCACATCAACTCGGTATTGGTACCCCGTGTATATAGCCAAGTTATCATTACTCATTGTGTATTTATTATTACTTTTATTATTGTGTTATTACTTTTCTATTATCTCTTTTCTTTCTCTGCATTGTTGGGAAGGGCCGGTAAGGATGTAATTCACTGTTCAAATTTTATTGGTCACATACATATGGTGAGCAGATGTTATTGCGAGTGTAGCGAAAATACGTAAAATTATTAGTGCCATTATTAAAGTGACTAGTGTTCCATTTATTAAAGTGGCCAGTGATTACAAGTCTGTATGTAGACAGCAGCCTCACTGTGCTAGTGATGGCTGTTTAACAGTCTGATGGGCTTGACATAGAAGCTGTTTTTCAGTCTCGGTTCCAGCTTTGATGCACCTGTACTGACCTCGTCTTCTGGATGGTATCGGGGTGAACAGGTAGTGGCTCCGGGTGGTTGTTGTTCTTGATGATCTTTTTGGCCTTGCTGTGACATCGGGTGCTGGAGGGCAGGTAGTTTGTCCCCGGTGATGCGTTGTGCAGACCGCACCACCCTTTGGAGAGCCCTGCGGTTGTGGGCGGTGCGGTTGCCATACCAGACGGTGATGCAGCCGACAGGATGCTCTCAATTGTGCATCTGTAAAAGTCTGTCTGGGTTTTAGGTGACATGCCAAATTCGCGCCTTCTTCACCACACTGTTTGTGTGGACTATTTGTTTGTCTGATCAAGTCAAATCTGATCAAATCAAGCCTACTACTGTTGTTGTCGTCTGCAAACTTGATGTTTAAGTTGGAGGCTTGCATGGCAACGCAGTCATGGGTGAACAGGGAGTACAGGAGAGGGCTGAGCACGTACCCTTGTGGGGCCCCAGTGTTGAGGATCAGCGAAGTGGAGATGTTTCCAACATTCACCACCTGGGGTTGGCCCATCAGGAAGTCCAGGACCCAATTGCACAGGGTGGGGTTGAGACCCAGAGCCTCAAGCTTAATGATGAGCTTGGAGGGTACTATGGTGTTGAATGCTGAGCTATAGTCAATGAACAGTATTCTTACATAGGTATTACTCTTGTCCAGATGGGATAGGGCAGTGTGATGGTGATTGGACCTATTGGGGCAGTAAGCAAATTGAAGTGGGTCTAGGGTGACGGGTAAGGTGGAGGTGACATGATCCTTGACTAGTCTCTCAAAGCACTTCATGATGACAGAAGTGAGTCATTGGTCTGCGCATGCTCTGAGGACACGGCTAAGGATGCCTTCTGGGGTCTCCTATTCCGTCGGCTATGTATTATCCTCAAAGCGGGCAAAGAAGTTGTTGAGTTTGTCTAGAAGCAAGACGTCGGTGTCTGCGACAGGGCTGGCTTTTCTTTTGTAGTCCATGATTGACTGTAGACCCTGCCACACTTCTTGTGTCTGATCTGTTGAATTGCGACTCCACTTTGTTTCTATATTGACATCTTGCCTGTTTGATTGCCTTGCGGAGGGAATGATTAGTCTGTTTGTATTCTGCCATATTCCCAGTTGCCTTGCCATGGTTAAATACGGTGGTACATTTGTAAGTCTGCGCCTGTTGTTTATGAAGAATGCGATGAATAAAATTGTATTTGAATTCAATTAATTTGCTAAACAAGATGTGGCTTTCCTGAATATGAGTTGACAATGTATGTATGAATGACAACACAACTGTTCGTACTTATACAAAGGTTCTGAATGGAGCAATTGCACCATCATTATCATATTTGGCAAGACATTACATTCAGAAAAACGTCTCTTATGGAAATGTTGAATACAGATAACAGATTGATTGTTCACATGTAGTTCTTTCATGATTTCTATTTCAAAGGCTCTGAGCGGTGCACTCTGAGAAACCCCTAGTCTGGTGACTGTAACCTGATCTGCTAGTTCCCCTAGTCCCAGCTGAACTCACCACTACCACCTTACTACAGTAGGCCAATGTCATACAAGAAAGACAGCAACATTTTATTTTCCCAAAAGATGTAGGATGTTGAATGGATATTTGAGGAGCAGATCCATTTTTTTTTTTTTTCCCAGGGAAGTTTGATCACAGGACTGACTATCATTATCGTTATTGTCACTTAATTGTAAGACTAAGATAAATTGCGTCAATGTAATAATAATATAACATCATTATGCCAATTATATCAATTATAATATCATTTGATCTGCTTGATCGTTGTATATAATCTAAAAGGGAATTCTATCTCAAATCCAATTTTATTGGTCACATACACATATTTAGCAGATGCTATATTGGGTGTAGCGAAATGCTTGTGTTTCTACCTCCAACAGTGCAGTATTATCTAACAATTCACAACAATATATACATGTAAAATAATGGAATTTAAAAATATATAAATAGATGGTGAGAAAATGCAGAGTTAAGGACATTTTAACCTGGTAGTGAATGGGATGACCTTTTCCCCCCTATAAGTAAGCACCCTCTCACAGCTGATCATTAACTCAGAGTAGACAGGAGTTTTAGCCAAAGATGATGGATCACTCAGGCCTATACCATTGAAAATAATGGTCTGTTTCTGTTTACTTTAGGGGGGTGGCTCTCCCATAGGCACCAATGCCATTGCAGCTGGGTCAAGTATACTCAGGCTGCGTTTACACACGTAGCCCAATTCTGATATTTTTCCACTAAATTGACTTAACCAATCAGAGCTGATCTGATTGTTCAAAAGACCAATTAGTGGAAAAAAAATATCAGAATTGGGTTGCCTGTGTAAACGCATCCTTCCTCTTCTGTCTGTTTCAGCTACTCCAAGCTTCCATGCTTTTCACATGACCTTGGGTCCAGAACTCACCAACCAAAAGCTTGGTTGGTAACGCATAATCAAGGTGTGTCAAGTGTCATGTAGCCTACTTAGCCAGCAACCTATTGAATGACATCACTCAAAATTAGCTATTTTAAACCTTGGATAACTTTAATGTTATCACATTTAATATTATAGGCCCGTCTTTCATGTATGATATTAATTAAATGTTTATTTTGAAAGAAATAAATTATCTTGGACACAGGCCAACAACACAGCTGAATTCATGAAGGCAGGACAAATCTCTCAGGCCAGGGGACGTTCATAAAAACATCGTCTCCGCCCACTAAATCCACCAGCGCACCAATGGCATGCATCCTTTCAGCTCCCGCTTTGTCTCGCGAACACAGTGGTATTAAATCCGCTCTCAACTAAACGTATCGGCCATTTCGACTGAGCCGGCATACCTCAGCAGTCATTGGTTGAGCGGGAAGGTTTCTGTGTATCAACGTCCCCGATAACAACACAAAAATGAATGAGACCGTCGTCTCGTTCGCTAAGGACTTCTTGGCTGGTGGTATTTCCGCTGCAATCTCCAAAACAGCTGTAGCTCCTATTGAAAGAATCAAGCTTCTGCTTCAGGTAAGTTTGACTGGCTTTTCAGAAATTAACTTTAGCTATAGTAACGTTACAGTACTATAACGTTATTAACGTTAACACCGTTGAAAGGTATTCGTTTGGTAGTAGCTGGCTAAGTTAACGTAACTCCTCTCGTACTTGCCATTTAGTTTCTATTCTTTTTTTTTTTAAACCTGGGTTACCTAGCTAACTCACTTCTGTAACTTAGCTAATGTCATTGGTGCCTTGCAAGGTTGAAAAGATGCGAGTGACTCGTCCATTTTGGTTCATCTTGGGACTGTCAGTTCAGCAGCAAACCGGTGTCTGTCTTGTCTGGGTATTTGGCTAACGTTAACTACTTTGCTTGCTGCAAATTACAAACGTTATTATGCAACCACGTAACGTTGAGTTTTTAAAGACTCCTTATGTGTCATGCTCATTGTTATTCCTACTTACTAGTTATTTGTTCACGAGCTAGCTTGGACATTGAACGTCGTTGTGTCCTCCGTCATCAAATTACGTAACTAGCGGTTACTAGGCCCGAGAAGTTGCCAAGGTCGTAGCAAGGGGAGGCTTCATCCGCTGTTTAGCTGAGGCCTAGCGAGAACCAATCTAGTGCTGAGGAGGCGCGTCCTTATGGTGAATGGAATGTGGAAAGGCAAAGTGCTTGGTGCTGATGGACAACGTTACCTAGCTTGCTTCTTGTCTACATGATTTTAGCTACTATTAGCTGTGTATCCACAATGTTGCCAACATTGAATTACTATGACTGGTATTGTTAGGGGTGTTGGCTTATTTAGTTGACCTAGTTGGCTAAAGACATTGAATGCTTGAAGCACACCTGTTACACTTTTATTGATACAGGTAGGCCTTGTCCTCTATTTTTGTCATTAAACCGCTGTTTCCTTTTCTCTTCAAAAATATTGTATGAAGACTGAGTGTTGGCTTTTGATGTGTTTGTGAATACAGGTGCAACATGCTAGCAAACAGATCACCGTTGACAAGCAGTACAAGGGTATCATGGATTGCGTCGTCCGTATCCCCAAGGAGCAGGGCTTCCTGTCGTTCTGGAGAGGCAACTTGGCCAACGTCATCAGATACTTCCCCACCCAGGCCCTCAACTTTGCATTCAAGGACAAATACAAGCAAATCTTCCTGGATGGTGTGGACAAGAAACAGTTCTGGAGGTACTTCGCTGGTAACCTGGCCTCTGGCGGTGCTGCTGGCGCTACCTCCCTCTGTTTTGTGTACCCCCTCGACTTTGCCAGAACCCGACTAGCTGCTGATGTCGGCAAGGCCGGTGCTGGGCGTGAGTTCAACGGCCTGGGCGACTGCTTGAAGAAGATCTACAAGGCTGATGGTCTGAAGGGCCTGTACCAGGGATTCTCCGTGTCGGTCCAGGGCATCATAATCTACAGGGCATCTTACTTTGGTGTCTATGACACAGCCAAGGGTGAGTCCATGGACTGCTCTGAGCACAGGCCTCATTCCTCATGTCGGAGAAGAACTGCAAGTGTGTTTGTTTCACAAATCCTAAAGCCTGTTTTAATCTGCTTGGTTTCTCTGTAGGTATGCTGCCAGATCCCAAGAACGCAAGCATCTTGGTCAGCTGGGCCATCGCTCAGTCTGTGACTGCAGTCGCTGGTCTTACATCCTACCCCTTCGATACCGTCCGTCGCCGTATGATGATGCAGTCTGGACGTAAAGGAGGTAATTGTTAACTTTTGAACACTTGTCTGTATTTTAGTTTAAAGTTATTTATTCACTGTCATGCTATTCACCAACAGTGGGCAACTGCTTGAGAAACATTCAGCCAAGGCAGAGGTATGACCTGTTACTTTTGTTTTGCAGGTGACATTATGTACACTGGCACCATTGACTGTTGGAAGAAGATTGCGAAGGATGAGGGCGGCAAAGCCTTCTTCAAAGGAGCCTGGTCCAATGTTCTCCGAGGCATGGGTGGTGCCTTCGTGCTGGTCTTGTACGATGAGTTGAAGAAAGTCCTCTAAACTATTTTTAGATGTCTCCCCATAAATGTTTAAACTGTAACATAACTTGTACATTTGGAAGGACTGTCAAATTCCGCCTTATTTATATAGGGACCAACTAGTATGTTTGTGCTAGTTGTTGTACTGGAGAAATCGGTTTTGCGCTTTTAATTTGCCCAATGTTTTTCTGTTTTCCCCCCAGAATGTCATTCCCATTTAAAAAAATAATAATACTATGCCAGGTCTTCAAATGTCAACCTGTTTCATCTGGATGGCCTGTTTCTAGTCAATACTGTAAAAATAAAGGCAACCTACTGAATGAACCTACAATGAGCTTTCCACTTGGTTTGTGTTTCTTTGGCAGTAGCATCACTGAATGGCATGTAGTGTTACTCCTGGATTCTCCCTGGTGTGGTTTCTCTTGAGAGCCAGCTGGTGTCTTATTCGTTGAGGTGTAATCTTAAGAGCTGGGTTGTCCTTGACAGTTATGGTTGGGCTCCAGCCAAAGTCAGCTGACTGGTGCTTGGACTGGGTGGGTGTAATCTATAAACTGGTGATAAGGTTCTAAACATGGATGGTGAGAAAGAAACTGCTACAGAATCTTGTGGCATGAAGTTGATGGCTTGTTCTGGCTCAAAATACATATTTGAGCAGAATTTACTCAAACGAAGTAACTGACATCCCCTTCTGAGAGGAATGCTAGGATTATCAGTTGCGACGTGGATTACTTCAGGCTTCTAAATATACTCTTCGTTCTCTCAAGCTGGGTGCTGGACCGTTACCTGTATGCAGAGCCAACTGTTTATAAAATGACAATCCTGCTCAAAGATCGACGTTGAACTTGAGTTTGACTGGGTGCCAATCTACACTGCTCCAGCAAATTAGACTGTAGAGAAGCAAACTCAACTCTCCATTTTAGAGTAGTTAGCTGAATGTCAGAATAAAGTACTAGGAAATAGTGGGTGCTGACATGTTAAATCTGAGACTCGATCCTGCACTAGTGACATTGCTGAGAAATTCCTCCAGATCACGGCAGCTGTTAAATGGGAGCCTATCCAAACTCATGTCATCAAGAAGTCAGAATGCGCCTTAACTTTTCACAACTACACCGTTAAGACTTCGGTACATCAGTGTTGGCTGCAATATCCGGTTGTAATCCCGTCCTTGGGTTACTTTCACCAGCTAATGTCAACGTCATGCTCTTTGTAGACATGGTATTGTCTACGATGTTCTTCAATGGAGGACACTCTTAATTTAGCTCTCAGTGCCTCTCAGATTACACATGATTTACGCAGCAGGGTATGGAGCACCTAATCTTCCTTGGGCTGATGGGAGTTAGGAAGTCATCCTTGGCATCAGCATTGCTTTAGTGACACACCAAATATGGTCCTGACTGGTGATTTACCCAAATCATTGGTAAGTAACTTCTGATGTTTCAGCATGCCCTTTCCACTTCTGCATCATTACAGCTGAACTAGGAGGCATATGTGAGTTGCTTAGGTAACACCCATTTGAGGTCATTGGTGAGAGCTCAGATAAGCATGCTTTCAGTAGTACCACCTTTGGACTTCTAAACTTTAGTGTCTTATGGTCTATTGCAGATTGAAAGCGAACCACACTAAGACCAATATTACAATTACTCACAGCATGGGCTGTTATGTAAGAGGCAGATTATTGCAGTGAGGTTATTTACAGGTGAAACTGGTTTGAGCTGCCCTTAACTGTCAACCTAATGTCAAACAGAGCCTGCTGATGGATCACGTGGTTTTAGCATATACTCTGCTGCGGTTTCATAATCCTTTCCTGCTGAATGACGTCATTTACACGTCTCTGCTCGTCACTGAAATGAAAGGAATGTGATTATGGAACCGCAGCATTGGTTTCAAATCAGATCGATGATAGATTAAAAAAAAAAAAAATATCCAATTAGCTGCTTCACTACAGCACCTTAGACTTAAGTAAATACATCCAAAAACATGAGAGAAACACTGGATAAGAGCCAGGGGGTGCTCATTTAGACTACTTAGTTCATATTTTAATTATACTCCATATTTAAAATGGCATTTTGAATGTTAAACATCACGTAGGATCTGAACGTCTTATGCACCGTTTTACCATTGCCAGTATGGTTTATGGTTACCTGCCAGCTCATCGAAATGCAGAGAGTGCCATCATGTGGTGATTCTGTTATTTGCGTTTTATCTATTCCCTTTACACACTGTTGGTAGAGTGGGTCACCAACAACAAAATCGTAAATGGAGCAAAAGCATTCCTTGACATTTCGCATTTTATTTATATGATAAATATATAGCACTCAAATGAAATTCCTTGAGAGCAATTTTTGGGTTTTCAAATTTATATCATTTTACAAAGTCATGACAAAACAATGGTCCTTAGTTTTTGGGTTATGATAAAGAGTTGTGCTAGTGAGGTATCTTATTGAGAAAGGTATAGTTAGTGTGTAACAGATTCCCAGGATTTGAACTTGCTCAGGATTTGGTATGCTTAATGCAGCCATTAAGCATACCAAATTTAAAAAACCATGCCAACTTTGGTTGGCCTGGTGATCAGTGGCCTCCTTCAAGTTTCCGTGAAGCTGCACTTGTACAACTGTTCATTTAGCCATAACACGTAATTGTTTTCATAGGTCAGATCAGTACCCAGTTCAGGCTGCACATCCTGAACAGTCTCAGATCTCTGTTTGGCATTACACTTGCAATTTGTGGTTAATTAAACAAAAATACTACACAGGCTTGGATCCACCAAGGGGGGAAAAAAAGTGTCATTATGGTCGTAATATCCAATTAACTTTAAAACATTGACGGGAAAACATAAGGATTTTTTTGGGGGAAAAACAAAGATGTTATCCCCCTGTATGTGAATGTACTACTAGACATGGATTTATACGGTATTACAGCCTAACCGAGGTAAAATCTGATTTATTGGATATTTGGTTCTCTTGTCAATAGCTATTGAACCAAGCATGCCATGACTATGAAGATGGTATTTTCTGAATCGGGTGGATGGAGAACAATCCACTTTTTAAATATTTTATTACTATAAAAAGATATTCTGAATCGGGGGAAGATTTACATTTTTTTGTTTTCTATTCTCCCCTGATTGAGAGTATCCTTTTCAAAGTCATGCTTTGTGACCCCCTCCCCAAATAAAAAATATACAAAAGTATGTAGACACCTCTTCAAATTCACTCACACTCACTACCAAGTTCCAAACTGCCTCTGGCAGCAACGTCAGCACAATAACTGTTTGTCGGGAGCTTCATGTAATGGGGTTCCATGGCCGAGCAGCCGCACACAAGCCTAAGATCACCATGCGCAATGCCAAGCATCGGCTGGAGTGGTGTAAATATCGCCACCATTGGACTATGGAGCAGTGGAAACGCGTTCTCTCAAGTAATGAATCACGCTTCACCATCTGGCAGTCCGATGGATGAATCTGGGTTTGGTGGATATCAGGAGAACACTACCTGCCCCAATGCATAGTGCCAACTGTACAATTTGGTGGAGGAGGAATAATGGTCTGGGGCTGTTTTTCATGGTTTGGGCTAGGCCCCTTAGTTCCAGTGACGGGAGAGCTTAACCCTACAGCATACAATTACATTTTAGATGATTCTGTTCTTCCAACTTTGTGGCAACAGTTTTGGGAAAGTCCTTTCCTGTTTCATGACAATGACCCCGTGCACAAAGCGAGGTCCATACAGAAGTGGTTTGTCGAGATTGGTGTGGAAGAACTTGACTGGCCTGCACAGAGCCCCTGACCTTAACCCCATCAAACAACTTCAGGATGAATTTGAACGCTGACTATCCTCCTAATTCCTGCTTACAAGTAAAAATGAAAGCAGGAAACGTCTCCAATCAAAAATCTAATCTAGAATCGGCTTTCTATTTCGCAACAAAGCCTTCTTCACTCACGCCACCAAAATTACCCTAGTAAAACTGACTATCCCACCGATCCTCAAATTCAGCGATGTCATCTACAAAATAGCTTCCAACACTTTACTTAGCAAACTGGATGCAGTCTATCACAGTGCCATCCGTTTTGTTATCAAATCACCTTATACCACCCACCACTGCGACCTGTATGCTCTAGTCGGCTGGCCCTTGCTACATATTCATCGCCAGACCCACTGGCTCCAGGTCATCTATAAGTCTATGCTAGGTAAAGCTTAGTTCACTGGTCACGATAACAACACCCACCCGTAGCACACGTTCCAGCAGGTATAGCTCACTGATCATCCCCAAAGCCAACACCTCATTTGGCTGCGTTTCCTTCCAGTTCTCTGCTGCCAGTGACTGGAACAAACTGCAAAAATCGCTGAAGTCTGAGACTTATTTCCCTCACCAACTTTAAACATCAACTATCTGAGCAGCTAACCGATCGCTGCAACTGTACATAGTCAATCTGTAAATAGACCACCCAATCTATCTACCTCATCCCCATACTGTTTTTATTTTATGTACTTTTCTGCTCTTTTGCACACCAGTATCTCTACTTGCACATCATCATCTGCTCATTTATCACTCCAGTGTTAATCTGCTAAATTGTAACTATTCTTTCCTATGGCCTTGTTATTGCCTACCTCCTCATGCCTTTTGCACACACTGTATATTGACTATTTTTTCTACTGTGTCATTGATTTGTTTTGTGTTATTGGCTTGTTTATTGTTTACTCCATGTGTAACTCTGTGTTGCTGTCTGTGTCACACTGCTTTGCTTTATCTTGGCCAGGTCGCAGTTGCAAATGAGAACTTGTTCTCAACTAGCCTACCTGGTTAAATAAAGACTCCAGCCAGTCTAGTAATAGACTGTTACTTTTATTTCTTATTCTTATCTGTATTTTTTTTAAACTGATTTGTTGGTTAGGGGCTCGTAAGTAAGCATTTCACTGTATGGTCTACACCCGTTGTATTCGGCGCATGTGACTAATAACATTTGATTTGAGCCGGGCCTAATCACCCAACATCAGTGACCGACCTCACTAATGATCTTGTAGCTGAATGGAAGCAAGTCCCTGCAGAAATGTTCCAACATCTAGTGGAAAGCCTTACCAGAAGAGTAGAGGCTGTTATAGCAGCAAAGGAAGAACCAACTCCATATTAATGACCATAATTTTGGAATGAGAAGTTCGACAAGCAGGTGTCCACATACTTTTGGTCATGTAGTGTATATACAGCAAATTCTGAAAGTATTCAGACCCCTTATTACATAGTTTTTTTCCTCATCAATCCACACAATACTCCATAATGACAAAGTGACAACAGTTTTTTTGAAATTTTTGCAAATTTAATACAAATTCCCCACAGATCTGGGGAAGGGTACCAAAACATTTCTGCAGCATTGAAGGTCCCCATGAACACAGTGACCTCCATCATTCTTAAATGGAAGAAGTTTGGAACCACCAAGACTCTTCCTAGAGTTGGCCGCTCGGCCAAACTGAACAATCGGGGGAGAAGGGCATTGGTCATGGAGGTGATCAAGAACCCAATGGTCACTCTGACAGAACTCTAGAGTTCTTCTGTGGAGATGGGAGAATATTCCAGAAGGACAACCATCTCTGCAGAACCACCAATCAGGCCTTTATGGTAGTGGCCAGACAGAAGCCACTCATTAAAAGGCACATGACAGCCCGCTTAGAGTTTGCCAAAAGGAACCTAAAGGACTCTCAGACCATGAGAAACAAGATTATCTGGTCTGATGAAATCAAGATTGAACTCTTTGGCCTGAATGCCAAGCATCTGGAGGAAACCTTGCACCATCCATACGATGAAGCATGATGGTGGCAGCATCATGCTGTGGGGATGTTTTTCAGCGGCAGGAACTGGGAGACTAGTCGGGATCAAGATGAACGGAGCAAAGTACAGAGAGATCCTTAATGAAAACCTGCCCCAGAGCACTCAACCTCAGACTGGGGAGAAGGTTCACCTTCCAACAGGACAACAATCATAAGTACACGGCCAAGACAATGCAGGAGTGGCTTTGGGACAAGTCTTTGAATGTCCTTGAATGACCCAGCCAGTGCCCGGACTTGAACTCGATCAAACATCTCTGGAGAGATCTGAAAATAGCTGTGCAGCGACACTCCCCTTACAAGAATGGGAGAAAGTCCCCAAATACAGGTGTGCCAAGCTTGTAGCATCATATCCAAGAAGACTTGAGGTTGTAATCAGTACCAAACATGCTTCAACAAAAGTACTGGGTAAAGGTTCTGAATACTTATGTAAATGGAACATTACAGTTTGTTGTGTTTATTTTTCATACATTTGCAAAAATTTCCAAAAACAGTTTTTGCTTTGTCATTGTGGTCATTGGATTGATGCGGGGGAAAAAACAATTTAATGTAACATAACAAAAAATATATATTCTATATATAAAAACGGGGATATTTGTTTTTTATCTCTCTCATATATATATAAAAAAAATGTTTTACACAAACCAAAAAGGTCCACACGTCATATAGAATATACCATCTTTATAGTCATGGCATGCTTGGTTCAATAGCTATTGACGAGAGAAACCGGAATATCCAATATAAAACACATTTTACCTAGGTCTCTGACCTAGAGGTCCAGAATTTAAGTACTCACCCGGGGGATCACTGGATTAAGCCCCAGTCCATCTGTTCCAAGTTTGTGGTAGGCAAAAAAAAAACTTGAGAAAGAAATTGAAAAGAAATTGAGCCGGGAAAAATGTGATCTTAAATGTTTTAGTTGTGTTGTTTTCCATTCGCCTCTGAAAAAAATGTGGCGCATGCTACATCAGAATTACCTTTGTCAGTCGTTTTAAATTATTTTTTGAATTTTAACAAATCTTGGCAAGCTCAGTTGATCCAACTATAGCCAATAAATAGCATGCCATGCTATAATCAGTTGCAGATACCCAAAGAGTAAAAAGCATCACTCTGACCAATCAGTGCCCTCCTCTGGGTGCACAGTTGTTTTTTTTCTTCTTAATGTTTTTTTTTTTTTCAAGACGAAGGACAAGCAAATTGAAATGGCTTTTGCCATATCTCCATGAATTAATGTTTTTGTTGCTAAAGATATATATTTTAAGGCTGAAAAGCTACACGAATGGAAACTTCGTAGTGGAAGGAATGTTACTGGTGTCTTGCAAAGATAGAAAATGTACCTTTGGCGCTTCTCTGTCGCCATGATTCTTGGGCTTGTTTGGTATTTCTCGGACTGCGGACAGGTTGTGGCTCAAATAGTTTTGTGTTTACTATTTTGGCCATCAACCCCTAATTTCTTCATAAAGACCGGACGGGAAAGCGGCACTCAAACATACGATGTGGCTGAAGACAACTCATTTCAGGTAATTTAAACCGTTATATACATTTCATACGATTGACTATTCAATTGCAGTTATTTTTTCGTCTGTCTTAGAAATCATCGTCGCAACAATGTAACGCTGGTCACGAGAATCAATGTAACATGGCGTGAGCCATGCACGTTACTTCTGTTTATAAAATGACACAATGAAACAAGCTTATGAATCATGTCATTAATACCAACACACATTTTAATATTTCAACGGATTGTCAGTCTGTGATCTATTACAAATCGTTAGACCATGAACGATTACTGTTGTCTAGTAACTTAGTTGTGGGGTCAAGTGACACTAAACTTATGACAATTTTAATGACATGTTCTTGACATGGACCTCCTCGTGCCCTATAAAGCTGGTGGAAAAATGCCCATATTTTTGCAAGTGGACGGAAAATAAGGTGAGTTGAATATACACATTGGCAATGAAAGGAGTGCTATGACAACAACTGAGAAATAATGGTGTCCCTCATGGTGTAGCCATACACAAAGGTGAAGCTCTACCTTCCATGCACATTACTCTTTGTAGTTTAGCTGGTTTCTTGCTGTGTACTCATGCTATAGGGACTGGACTTGTGCCATCTTTCTACTTGGTTTAATCTACAAGGTAAGGAATGAATGATGTCAAAACACTATAATCCTTTCTGAATTGTTTTACAGGAAACACTAAAGGATGAACATTTAGGTTGTGGTGTGACTGATACAACAAGCACTAAAGCTAAAACATCACAGGAGACACAGTTTCCCCATGTGAAGAGGTCTCTTCAGCAAGGTGTGTAGTTGTGCTCAGCATGAGCTGAGGGCCTTACAGAATTTGCCATTATAATGTAGAAAGTTTTTGTAAATCATCCTGTCAGGCTTTCTTCCAGGGTGAAAGATTTGTAAAGAAGTGTCTGTTCTTAAGATCAGTTAGTAACAAGACAAGGACACATAACGGAAACATTTTGTGCCGAGATTCTGCCTTTTGTGTTAGTGATATATGGTCAGCCAAATGTAGGTCTATATTCTGCGACAGTTGAGTAGGACAGCAAATGCGGCTGCAGACATCTGACGCTAAATGATCTGGGAGGGGCTTGGGTATCAAATATGTTGGGGGAATAGACATTCCACACCCTTTTCAATGTGCTATGTTTTGGAATATGGAAAGCGGAGGTTTTACCAGGTTGTGGTTGTGCATGAAAGAGGAAATGGAACAACGTTGTTTGCATATTTTGTATAAGGCATACTCAGTCAGGTTTGGACTGTTTTCTGTCAGGAAGTTGTTTTGACAATCCTGCTAAAATGAACACAGCTTACTTCAAACTGCACAATGTGTAAGTACAATAAGTAGTCTAGCTTATTGCTTACAATACTCAGGGCTCTTTTAAATGTAAGTTATTTTTGTCCATGGCAGCTGTTTTTTGCTTTTGGGTTGATTTTTGAATGTGTGTTCTCAGTGTTTGAGTGTGCCTACGCCCAGCTAGTCCTCCCCTGGTACTGCGTCCCTGAGCCCTGTGACAGTCAGCTCCTGCACGGGGTGCTGTGGAGGGAGTTTGACCAAGTCATTGATCAAGTCATCAGCAGAGGCAAAGACTTTGATGTCTGCTCAGCAAGTGTGGGCTGCATTCGCATCCTGACCCAGCACCTCCATAGTGCCAAACAGTCTGATAGGTAATGCGGCTCTCCTGAAGTCACTTGTAGAATAGGTATTAAGTTGCTGTTCTCCAGCTATATCACTTGCCTATACTGTTGAATTGGTTTATGTATATTTTAATGTTTAGGATAAATCATTATCAATCAAAGTTCTGAAATTCATTCTTTTTTTTTATTGGGTGTAATGCATGTTTTTGATAGATTTCATGTGACCAAGCTAGGGAACTATGTATGTTTGCACATGTTGGAACAATGGCCTGTATTTAGGTGATAGAATTTATTGCTAATACGTTTGTAATACTCTGTCCTAATGTAATTTATCTACATAGTAATACTCTGTCATTAGTCCAAAAAGGCTATTTTTATTGACTTTGTCTCTGTCTGTTTGGCTCTTTTTGTCTCAGAGAACCATTGTTCAGCTCTAGGGGAGAGGAGGTTGAAGTTCTAAGAGTTTTCTCTGAAGCACTGGTGCGAAACCTTTTCCCTCAGTCTCTATGGGGACTGGCAGTCAGCCACTGTGCCTTAAATGAGATTGTTGCCTTAAAAGGTAAACCCCACAACATAAGCCTATCAGTGCCTCAGTTTTCTCTCATTGCTCAACTTTTGAAAACGAGAATAAATTAGCATCAAACATTATCATTCCATCATGGATAGAGGTACTGCACATACTGTGCTACAACTAAAATAAGGGCTCTCCTTAGAGGACAGCTAAAACAGTGTGTTATCATCGAAACCTACTGATAATGGTTCATGGCTCTGATCACAGGAGTCAGTGAAATGAGTTGAACCATTACTAAGCCATAAATGTAATTGTAAGGGATTTTACTGTTGTAGATAAAATATTAACTTCTATATTCTGTATCTGTAACTTTTATTGGATTAAATGAGCCTCGAAGTGTATCACTTTTTTTGTTGCCCGGGAGACATGGACAGTGGTGGATACTGGAGGTGTCCATTAGTATAACAGTGAAACCAGTGGAAAGTGTCACAGTAATTCTGAGACTAAGTGTGTGTTTTTTTTCCTATGTATATTGAACATGGCTTTGTCCTACCATAATGGTTTACTCTGTATAGCCCTTCACATTGACTTTGTCATCCATGCCCTAAGTGCTGGACCTGCTGGTGCGGTGGCTATCAGACCCAGACAACCTCAACCAGCTGGTGGTGAGTCAGCTGGATGGAGTGACCCCCAAGAGCTCTGTGGAAGAGCTGTGTGAGTCTAACTCTGACGGGGCCTCTCCAGCCGCCCTGCAGAGCCAGACCAGTGACGCGTGAGTGACCCTTTTCTTACCAGGCTGCTTCTCTTTTTTTTCTTTGGTAGACACGCTTCAGTGTTAGGGTGATGTGCCGACAACACCAATAAATAAATTGTGCTCTGATTTTGTTTGGTTGCCATTTTAGAGCACTGGAAGAAACCGAGAATGCTCAAACCGGTGACGGCAAGTCCAAAAAGAAAGGTGTGGGTGTGTTTATTTGGAACAATAACTAGGCTAAATTGAAACACTTTGTTTGGCACAAACAACATTCAATGGACCAAAATAAAGTGAATTTAGTTTGTGTCCAGTTGTTTCTGTTTGTGCCGGGATGTTTTAATTTTTTATGTTTGTTTTTGTTTCCCCTGTGCCTTAATGTTGTTGCAGTTTGCAGTCAACCTGTGACACAGTAAAGGCCACGGAAATGTGGACACTTAGCTAATTGGATATGTGTTGTTTTTCCAGCCAACAAATTGAAGGAAGGCTGGTCTAAAATCCTTGACAAGATGAAATCGAAGAAAGATAAAAGGAAGAAGATGAAGAAAAAGGAGCAGGTGCTGGTGGTCAGAGCCAAGTCTATCCAGGATTGTCCATCAAAGGAAAGTGAAGGTAGTAGCCGGGAGTGTTCCATCCAGAGCCAGCAGGACCCCGACAGCGTAAGGACACTGCACCAGATAGAGCAGGTCTGCAGTCAGCACTGCACTATTCACTCTGCTCTAATCTTTTTCATAGTAAATGTTATAGATTTTATCAGTTTTATTTGATATCTTACAGACAGTACATGTTTTGCCGTCTATCCAATAGAAGGTAAACATGAAAGCCTTATTTCTGGATGCCCTCTGAGGTTGAAACGTAACACGGCTGACATTAGGTTTTGTAATTGTTTTGGTTCACCAGGAGGATGGTGATCTTGAGAGCTACTTGACCAGCGTACAAGAAGAAATGATGGAATTCAAGCTGTCATATGAGATGTGGCGGGTTGGCCACTGGGCTGTCAGCGTCCCTCATGTGAGTCACAAATCACACACAAGTCACTGGAATGCAACTACTGCTCAATATGAAAGTGAGTTTTGTGAAGACATGTCCTTGGTCGTTCTGTGATCTAATAATGATTGTGCCAGAATGGTGTGTAAAGTAAGATGTTACTGTCTGCAGATGGAGAGGGAAAATGAGGAGATGTGTTTTACAGTTCACCTAGAGGAGAGGGATAACCCTGAGAACCTTCACTGGGATGTAAAGAAGACCCAGACGGACATCATCCATTTCCGCAACCTATGGCAGGTTAGAGATGGATGAAGTGGGAGTGCTGTGCTGTGCTGTTGTCAAAACAGACTGCTGTAAAAGTTTGGAATGCATCAGATACTGCACTGTTTAATTTCATCTCTGACATCTTATGGATGTTGTACAATTAGATAAAAACATTGCAGGTTCTAATAGTCTGAGTGCACCCTCTTTTGACAGTAGTCTCTTTTGCATCCTCTATGGAGCCATATCATATAGTTATGTCACACATCATTCTTAAATATCTTTCATGGTTTGTGTTTTTTGTTTTGTAGGACTCTGCTAATTTACCCTCCTTATCCGTGTTAGAGGCAAGCACTGAGAGTAACAGCGAGGATTTTAGAGAAGCCAAAACGTCCCTCAAGGTCTTCTTACAGGTACACTGGCACACTTCAGACACGAGCAGAAATGCACATGGTATAATAAAAAATGCATGTCTTAATCTCCATGCCCTCTCCAGGAGCTGGTCTCTGATGCTCTGATGGGCCACACTCAGCCAGTGTTTCAGTTTCTGTGTCCTCTGGACAAGCTGCTGAGTGAAGAGGAGCATGTGGGGGGAGTGTGGGGTCTCCTCAGTGGCCTGGCCTACTTCCTGTCTCCAGGGCAAGAGGAAGATGAGGTAGGCATTTTAATTACATGTTGAGCAAGGCCTTCAAGATCATCTTGTATCATAATGGGTCATCACAAATGACAAATAATGCCCTCTGCTGGTGCATTAAGAAATCACAGCAGCTGTGAATCTTAAGCAGTCAGTCCGTATTTGTAAAGGTATTGCAATGCACATTGCATTTTTCAGGACAAGCACAACACTCTTCAAAGAGGGACCAAATCAGATGATTCCAACACAACTGAGAATGCAGACTCAACTGCAACTGAGAAGCTGAATGAAAACATTGGTGATACAAGGGATGGTTCTCCTTCAGAACCAAGTCCCATTGAGTGCTGCAGAGGTAAAGTGATGGTGCCAGTAGAGAAATCAGACTGTTTGGTTAATGCAGGAAAAACCGAGGACAAAAAAGAGGAATCGGAGAACCCTGTAACTTCTCACCTAAAGACGATCAACAAAGAACTATCCAGATCAGAGGAGTGTCTGGCCCAAGCAAAATCAGACAACCCTGAAGACCAGACCGACTCTGTCTGTAGGCCACGACATTTCAGTCAAAATGGAGGCTCGCAATATGACCTCACTGACAGTCCGTCATGGTGTTATTTAGTTGGAAAGTCAAATAAAAAGGATAAACTCACTTTCAAAATGTCAGGAGGGATCCACAGGAGTAGAGGAAAGGACATGGGGAGTCAGTCAAAATTAGAAGACTCGCAGTGTTTGAAAAAGAACCAATCCAGCTGGGAGCAAATGGAAGCAACCAAAGCCATTTTTGATTTGTTGAAAGCAATATCTGGTTAGTTTTCTCTTCCTAATTTGTTTGAAATTGTAATTTTGGATGTTTTATATTTTAATCAGTCACCTGTAGTAGTGTGTAATAATCAGCGCCCTACTTTTCCCTCCAGGTAATTCCATCCTGCTGAACATATTTGATGCGATTCTGAAACCCGTCATGCCGATATTGAAAAAGTAAGAGGTGAAATATTCTCCCATTTTCCACTGCAGTCCTGGTTCGTCATAGTGACAGGGTAATAAGATGATCTACATTTGGCCTTTTGAGAATCCCAGCATTACTTTTTATAATCTCCTCTAGGAAAGTGAAAAGCTTCTTGAATAAGATGAACCCAACGGATGCCCAGATGGCCTCCTATATCGATAACCTATGTGACAAACAGTGGCCTGAGGGCTCGCCAGAGGTGACCAGCCCTAAACCCCACCGCAGCAGTCAGGAAAAGAACGAGACCAAAGACCGAGCTCAGCACCTCATCAATGCCAGATGTACAGGATATACGCTGTTTTTCACTCTCATCAACACAGCTGCTAGAGTTATGATTTTCATTCTAAGACGGAGATGTGGGAATTGTCCCAGTTCACTAACATCATGTTCTCCATTATAGATTCAAACTATTTAATCTTGAAGAAGACCGATATGGAGACAGTGTTTAAGCTCTTCCAGGACTGTGAAGAAAACAAGAAGCTGGTCTATGTGAGTGTTTAGCCTCTTGAGTTTCTGTGGCGAGCACTGGAAGAGATGTCAATGTCCTCATTAATGTTGCAGCGCACGCTCTCTATATTTGATGTTTGTCAAATGTCATGAAAATATGTCTAGACTTTCTTGTACAGTTTGGTAGAAACATTGACTCAACTTTTGCTTCTCTTTATTTCCAATAGATGCTGCTTTCATTCCTTTTGAGAGAGCTTCTGCCGGGTGAGGATGCTCTTAATGTGAGTGCCATAACCCTGCAGAAAGTGAACGCCAACTAACTCATTTTAAGATGTTCACAGGTCATGCTTTTAAATTAACTGTAGTTCTGATGTTTTAGAAAATGAAACAATTTATTTGATTGGTTGTCATGCCTTAACAGTCCCATTTAAGTCTACACTTGGTGGGAGTATTATAATAAAGAAATCTTATGATGCATTTCCAGAGAAGTATATTTTACCTCATACATTAAACATGCTGTGAATCATGCCTATTATTTCAAATGTATCATATGTTGACGTGTTATGTATTTGGCAATATCAGCACACTAATGTGTGGTTATTAAAGTTAAAACATCCTCTACCGGTGTAGAAAATAGAAACATTTGCTATCAAGATGATAACGATGTACTCCATTGTCAATCTCAGAGGGGGCATAAATGTACTTTGATTTCACTGGTAGGGACACAGAGCACTTTGAATAAAATGTTGAAGTTTTGACCTAAAGGGTTTTGAGCACTTTGAGCACTTTCATAGTTGATGGGGTTGATGTGTTAAATAAGAAGCTTTTGAGGAAAGTTGTTCATATTTTGTTATTGGGTTTTGAGAATTTCCAGTAATTACACACGCACCTGCCTTCTAAAAGAAAGCTTGCAAGACACTGAATGTGAAAATTAAGTGCCTTGTTAATAAAGCTATTTTATATATATTAGATTTTCCTTGCTTCTTTGGCTGCGTTTACACAGCAAGCCCAATTTTTTTTCTTTTTTACCAATTGGCCTTTGACCAATCAGATCAGCTCTGAAAAAAAGAGCTGATGTAATATGATTGGTCGTAAGACCAAATCACGGAGAGAAAAAATACAGAATTGGGCTGCCTGTGTTAACACAGCCTCAGACATATGCCTGGTATGCTTTAGATTGTGTGGTAGGTATATTCTGACTGTTGATTCTTCCAGTCCTGCCATATAGGATTAATGAGTTTTAACGAGTTTCTCTATGTTGAGCATTTTTATGTTCACAAAAAAATGGATCATTAACTGTTTAGCGTTTCCAGATGTCTATGAAATAGAACCTTTAGAATATTAGTGAAATTGTTTTCCTTCAAAAATGTAAGAATATTAAAAGGCAGCTTTTCTTTGTTGGGATACTGTGTGCATACTCCATCAACAGAATGGTGTGGGCGTATACCGGTTGAGAGAAATATCAACCCATGTAGACGGCTGATTGGCCAGTTCATCCTCTTCAGGAGGATAACATCATCCTCTGAGTAAATGGCAAGTATTTTTAAACTGTCTGAGATGTGGATTCGAAGTGCTTTGGCCACATGAGTATAGGATGAGTCAACAACTTTATTTGGGTATGAGTTAACAGAATATAAACTTATAAAAGTCAGATTTCACTGAACAGTTTCTTTAAAGCCCACATGCAGTCTTTTTAAAATTATTTTTAAATCACTGTATGTGCATGAAAATAACTTTCTTATTAACTTTAAATATATTTACATACACAGCCCTGATTGGCGGATATAATTGTCTAGGCCATGGTTTTCCAAACTCTTATCTGTGAAAGTTTTGGGTTTTGCCCTAGCACTACACAGCTGATTCAAATAACCAACTCATCAAGCTTGAACTATTTGAATCAGCTGCGTAGTGCTCGGGCAAAAACCAAAATGTGCACCCAGGAGGGGCCACAGGACCAAGTTTGGGAAGCCCTGCTCTAGAGAACTGATTCACAACCTTTTTTGGTTACTGTACCCCAAATCACATTACATTTGCTCTGTCTGGAGAACCCACAAAGTACCCCCTCATGTTCATGTTACCAGTAGTCCTATGGTCACTCATGAGTTTTCCCGAGTACTTCCTGTGGATAGCACAAGTACCCCAGGTTGGGAACCACTGCTATAAAACCAACCCTGCTTACCCCATTGAAGAAGGAGGATACATATGCAAATAAAAGATGACTGGTCATTGGTCTGAATAATCAGATCATATTGTGATGTCATGCTGTGGACCAAAAACCCCATCTCACCTGAACTGGCTGAATTATAACATTTTTGCTCGAAAAACTCTTACACTAAAAGAGCATTATCAAAATGTTACAAATTCCAGAGTGTTATTTCTACCTCATAGTGTGGAAATGTCATTAAAAAAATGGAAATCACATTGTTAACTGCACTGCACCTTTAATGCTATGCCTAATGATGATACCCAAGTAATATTTGGGTATCATCAAAATAGTAATATTGATCTAGCTACTCTGTTCAAGCCAGTCAGTGTTGTTTTGAATCTCTTTTTTTGAATGAGAAGAAAGTATCTGAAAATAGTAAAAATACTTCTGTTTTAAACAGCTTCTTTATTTTATTTGAGTATTGTTCTGTTTAGTGCTCCTTTACTCTGCTGAATGTGCAGAAGGGCATGAGACAAAAGGAATGTGTAACATTAGGGAAAGTAGTGGTATGTGTTAATTGTAGGGGTGCCCATGGGGCTGGGGATCAGAAATATGAAGTTCGCACTTCATATTTCTGAGAGGCAGGTTGAGGTTTCCAGGGTTAGAGTAGTGCATACGTTTTCATATGCTGAGGCAGTGAAGAAAGAGGAGGAAGATGGGTCAAGGGGAGGGATCCTGAGAGGAGTGGTGTGAGTAGTAGATCTGTATCAGTACAGAGGGATATGCCAATAAGTGATTTGTTTCAGTAAGATTGGATTTTTAGCATTAATAGCAATGGTTATCAACTGTACTGCAGGGATGGAATGTAAGTCACAGAAAATTGAGGTTGTGGTGGCAGCTGCAGAGTTATTGGGTGTGTGAGACTTGAAGTCAGAAGAGTTACAGGTTGTGTTAAGTGGTGGTGTTCCATCCCTTCAGGTTGTTGACCTGAGGTAGGACTAAATAGATTTAAGTAGTGGAGTAGGGTGGTGTGATTTTTATTTTATATTTGTGAGTCTAGTGTTAGATGGTAGGGTATTTGTTTATATAAAAAAAAATTCAAGCAAAGTATAAGGGGCTTGCTTGGTGGTGGTGGTAATGCATATGGATGCCAACCGCCGTTAAACCTCATCGAAGAAGAAGATGAACGCGATTCCTGTTTCCCTCCAACACAGTAGGTGGCGTGCTCACCAGTATGTCTGGTTAATCCAAGATGGCTGCGCCCTGATAATTAGTTACAACGTGAAGGTTCTTCTGCTTTGGACATTGAATAACGGATAGGTATGGTACAAATTACAATTTGTTACTTACATTGAAGTGTCTGCTAGCTACGTTTTTTCTATTTCGTCATCTCTAATGTGTAGATTTATTTCGCTAGCTTGTTTCAATCGTGCGATTGCTAGCTAACGTTATTTCCTATTCCGCAAAGTAGCAAGCACAAGCTGACACTAACTTGCGAAGGGTAACGTTATTAACTAAATGTTGTATGAGTGTCTGCAATAATGCTCAAATCAGTATTTCCCACGTTATTCATCTTCCTTTTGTTGCAGGCTTTGGTTTTTCCATTTATGTTTTGATGTTGGACTTTAGCACATAGGGCCCACTGATCTGTGTCACCTCGTTGACATCTTGTTAGTGGGAAGGTCTTTCTCTCCCTATTTGATTTATAGAAAAACATTCATTTGTCTGCCCTGTCTTTCGTTTTGATTAACTTTTTGGTTTGCTTCCCATCTTTAAGTTTGGTGTGGGCTTTAATTTTGTTTGTTAGTAGGCACATTTAGTGGGCGCTCATGGCGGGTGTCTTATTAGGTTCCCGTTGTTACAGAGGTTTAAAAAAACAGTTTCAGGTTGGATATTCGCCTGTAGTTTTCCTTACGTCCACCAACAGCAGCTAGGGACCGTCAACATTGTGACAAATCACATTTTCAAATTTCAATAGTTATTTAACCAATACTCCTAAAACTTTCACAACTGGTTCTAGCTAACCCGATGGCATAGACACACATTGCACACTTATTTTTTGTCAGTTTGCATCTCGCACTATTTTAAATTGATTAATTTACATGTTTTTATTCCAATAGGTCATGTGACCTCGCCTTCTATATTGCACACCCTTTAGTTAGTCCATTTTCATCAAGATTTTACATGAATTTTTTACAATGTAACATTTCAATAGCTCCTTGGTCATGTGACCTAGAGACTTCAAACAAGGTTCAGAATGTCCACTTAGTGGGCCTACACATTGCTCATCCTTTGGTTAGGCAATTTTCATCTCACACATTTTTACATGAATTTTTCCAAATGTAAAATTTCAATAGTCCCTTGGTCATGTGACCTACTGACTTCAAACATGTTGCAGAATGTACCCGTCTATATTGCACACACTTGTTTGTGTACTGTAAAATCACATGGTTTAACATACATTTTTCATAGTTTTAAATTTCAATAGCTCCTTGGTCATGTCAATTACACACCTAAGAAGCGTTCAGTGTATATACACCCATATTGCATAACCTCTATGTCTCTTCTATATTGTTGTACATTAAAATTAGTTTGACAATTAGGGGGTTCAGTCCAGTGTTTACCCTTTCCTTTAATATTTATCTATAATAATTGGTAGTTCTTAGTTCTTATTTTCCCTGTTTTTTTATTTTTCCACAGTATTTAACAGCGGTACACAATTGGAGACAGACAGATATTATCTCTTTTCGTTGTTAATATCAACCATAAAGGGAAAAGTACAAGAGTCATGCTATTAATTGTCCAAAGCAGGGATGGAGAGTGAGTCAGTAAGGTCGGCTGCAGTGGGTTTGCTGGTCAATACATATACTGAACATGTAACCACAGTAATGGTGGCCAGTAAATCAATGAAAAAAATGGAATATTGACAAATTAAACTAATTGTAGACCTTTAATCTTTTCCAACATGTCAACAGACACTTAACTTCAAATAAGAATGAAACATTTCACAGTGTTAACTTTCCCTTTATCCCTGGTTGATGTACATTTCAGAGCCTCTTCAGTGTGGATGGGGTATAGCATACATTTTCAACAACAAAGGACTGCACTTCCAGTTTGTGTTCTTTACTTTGTTGAACTATTTTGTCTTCATTCCTTGTTACAGCACATGAAACCAACGTTGGCGTGCATAACATTCAATCTAAAACTAAACAAAGCGTAACACTTCATAAATAATATCAAATATCAATGTAGTCTGACAAATGACGAATTAGCCATCCATTGTGTTATATCATAAATTACATACCAGACATATTTAGTATATCCTCAGCCATTTCTTTTCGCAGTTGCGCCATGTGTTTTTGAAGATTCCATATCAATTTGGGAGGGGATGTTGGAGAAGTTCTGTGCGACTTCCTTGGCCATCTACACCAAAAAAATAAAATAGAGTTTTGACCTAATTGTCACATAACAGCTAACCATTCATTATTGCAAATGTAACTATCAAACCTGCATTACAAAGACCCCCCAGCTGAAGGTGTCCTGCTGCATGGTGTGAGTTATTTCCCCTCCTTTACACTTTATGTCCACCCAGTCGTCTTTTCCATGGCAGGATCTTCTCATTTCGAAGTATTCTCTTTTTTGTGTAAAAATAATGGAATTCTGATTAGTTATAGGCAAATGAATACACAAGCCAAATTTGTATGCTGTTTTCCTTATCACTATAATCTAGTAGTAATTTATTAGTAGAGGTAATTTCCTTTATGCCCCATTCTACACACACACAGCCTAAATTATAGGCACTGAACCATTTACAGGACAATAATAAAAGTAGCATATAGGATCCAACCCTATCACAGAGTGAATAAATGTAGAGTGTTTGTAGACTTTAAGAAAAAAATATTAAGTGACAGTTTCATCAGTACGTGCTTAAAGAAAGTTATATCACAAAGATGACAGTGCCCACCAAATCTATGACAATAGAGATTGAATTGATTGAAAATGTCAGCTATTTGCAATAGCAATTTATGATATATGCAGTTGAGGAATATTCCATGTACCAACACTAAATGTAGGACGGACATAAGACATTCCCACATGAAGGATTTTTTTTTTCTTTTTTTTTCTTTTTTTTCTCACCTTTATTCAACCAGGTAAGCCAGTTGAGAACAAGTTCTCATTTACAACTGCGACCTGGCCAAGATAAAGCAAAGCAGTGTGACACAAACAACAACACAGAGTTACACATGGAATAAACAAACGTAGGACAGTCAATAACACAATACAAAAGTCTATATACAGTGTGTGCAAATGAAGTAAGATTAGGGAGGTAAGGCAATAAATAGGCCGTAGTGGCGAAATAATTACAATTTCGCAAATAAACACTGAGTGATACATGTGCAGAAGATATACTGCGGTGCAAAGGAGCAAAAAAAGTTTTAAAAATATATATATTCAGTGCCTTGCAAAAGTATTCGTCCCCCTTGAACTTTGCGACCTTTTGCCACATTTCAGGCTTCAAACATAAAGATATAAAACTGTATTTTTTTGTGAAGAATCAACAACAAGTGGGACACAATCATGAAGTGGAACGACATTTATTGGATATTTCAAACTTTTTTAACAAATCAAAAACTGAAAAATTGGGCGTGCAAAATTATTCAGCCCCCTTAAGTTAATACTTTGTAGCGCCACCTTTTGCTGCGATTACAGCTGTAAGTCGCTTGGGGTATGTTTCTATCAGTTTTGCACATCGAGAGACTGAATTTTTTTCCCATTCCTCCTTGCAAAACAGCTCGAGCTCAGTGAGGTTGGATGGAGAGCATTTGTGAACAGCAGTTTTCAGTTCTTTCCACAGATTCTCGATTGGATTCAGGTCTGGACTTTGACTTGGCCATTCTAACACCTGGATATGTTTATTTTTGAACCATTCCATTGTAGATTTTGCTTTATGTTTTGGATCATTGTCTTGTTGGAAGACAAATCTCCGTCCCAGTCTCAGGTCTTTTGCAGACTCCATCAGGTTTTCTTCCAGAATGGTCCTGTATTTGGCTCCATCCATCTTCCCATCAATTTTAACCATCTTCCCTGTCCCTGCTGAAGAAAAGCAGGCCCAAACCATGATGCTGCCACCACCATGTTTGACAGTGGGATGGTGTGTTCAGCTGTGTTGCTTTTATGCCAAACATAACGTTTTGCATTGTTGCCAAAAAGTTCAATTTTGGTTTCATCTGACCAGAGCACCTTCTTCCACATGTTTGGTGTGTCTCCCAGGTGGCTTGTGGCAAACTTTAAACGACACTTTTTATGGATATCTTTAAGAAATGGCTTTCTTCTTGCCACTCTTCCATAAAGGCCAGATTTGTGCAATATACGACTGATTTGTTGTCCTATGGACAGAGTCTCCCACCTCAGCTGTAGATCTCTGCAGTTCATTCAGAGTGATCATGGGCCTCTTGGCTGCATCTCTGATCAGTCTTCTCCTTGTATGAGCTGAAAGTTTAGAGGGATGGCCAGGTCTTGGTAGATTTGCAGTGGTCTGATACTCCTTCCATTTCAATATTATCGCTTGCACAGTGCTCCTTGGGATGTTTAAAGCTTGGGAAATCTTTTTGCATCCAAATCCGGCTTTAAACTTCTTCACAACAGTATCACGGACCTGCCTGGTGTGTTCCTTGTTCTTCATGATGCTCTCTGCACTTTTAACGGACCTCTGAGACTATCACAGTGCAGGTGCATTTATACGGAGACTTGATTACACACAGGTGGATTGTATTTATCATCATTAGTCATTTAGGTCAACATTGGATCATTCAGAGATCCTCACTGAACTTCTGGAGAGAGTTTGCTGCACTGAAAGTAAAGGGGCTGAATAATTTTGCACGCCCAATTTTTCAGTTTTTGATTTGTTAAAAAAGTTTGAAATATCCAATAAATGTCGTTCCACCGCATGATTGTGTCCCACTTGTTGTTGATTCTTCACAAAAAAAATACAGTTTTATATCTTTATGTTTGAAGCCTGAAATGTGGCAAAAGGTTGCAAAGTTCAAGGGGGCCGAATACTTTCGCAAGGCACTGTGTATATATATACACAGACACACACACACACACACACACAGTGGGGCAAAAAAGTATTTAATCAGCCACCAATTGTGCAAGTTCTCCCACTTAAAAATATGAGAGAGGCCTGTAATGTTCATCATAGGTACACTTCAACTATGACAGACAAAATGAGAAAAAAATCACATTGTAGGATTTTTAATGAATTTATTTGCAAATTATGGTGGAAAATAAGTATTTGGTCAACTACAAGCATGATTTCTGGCTCTCACAGACCTGTAACTTCTTCTTTAAGAGGCTCCTCTGTCCTCCATTCGTTACCTGTATTAATGGCACCTGTTTGAACTTGTTATCAATATAAAAGACACCTGTCCACAACCTCAAACAGTCACACTCCAAACTCCACTATGGCCAAGACCAAAGAGCTGTCAAAGGACGCCAGAAACAAAATTGTAGACCTGCATCAGGCTGGGAAGACTGAATCTGCATTAGGTAAGCAGCTTGGTTTGAAGAAATCAACTGTGGGAGAAATTATTAGGACATGGAAGACATACAAGACCACTGATAATCTCCCTGGATCTGGGGCTCCACGCAAGATCTCACCCCGTGGCGTCAAAATGATCACAAGAACGGTGAGCAAAAATCCCAGAACCACACGGGGGGACCTAGTGAATGACCTGCAGAGAGCTGGGACCAAAATAACAAAGCCTACCATCAGCAAGAGCATTGAAGATAAAACGTGGCTGGGTCTTTCAGCATGACAATGATCCCAAACACACCACCCGAGCAACGAAGGAGTGGCTTCGTAAGAAGCATTGCCCAGCAACAGCCTCAAAACATCACTGCTCTAGAGGAGATCTGCATGGAGGAATGGGCACAAATACCAGCAACAGTGTGTGTGAACCTTGTGAAGACTTACAGAAAACGCTTGACCTCTGTCATTGCCAACAAAGGGTATATAACAACGTATTGAGATACACTTTTGTTATTGGCCAAATACTTATTTTCCACCATAATTTGCAAATAAATTCATAAAAAATCCTACAATGTGATTTTCTGGATTTTTTTTCTCATTTTCTCACATAGTTGAAGTGTACCTATGATAAATTACAGGCCTCTCTCATCTTTTTAAGTGGGAGAACTTGCACAATTGGTGGCTGACTAAATACTCTTTTGCCCCACTATATATACAGTGGGGAAAACAAGTATTTGATACACTGCCGATTTTGCAGGTTTTCCTACTTACAAAGCATGTAGAGGTCTGTAATTTTTATCATAGGTACACATCAACTGTGAGAGACGGAATCTACAAATAAAATGCAGAAAATCACACGGTATGATTTTTTAAGTAATTAATTTGCACCTCTGGTCGAACACCACATACAGCCATTTGCAGATCTTTCCAGTGTCCATGTAAAATATAGTTATTGCGAGGCTGGAATATTTGTTAACTTAAAAAAAAAAATTGAACACCCATGTGAAATGAAGGCCTGCGAAGCTTACAGATTTAAGTCTAATAGCATGATATGAAAGTAGACAAACTTAAAGGTGTGCAATATAGAAGGGTAGTCAGTGGACATTCTGGACCTTGTTTGAGTCAAGTAGGTCACATGACCAATGAGCTATTGAAATTCGAATGTAAAAAAAAGTTTGTACTTTGTTTACGCTCCCTAACTAATTAAACTAGGAATACACAATGCTGCTCACATTTCCACATGTTTATTAGCTTTGGAAAGCAAATTAATGTCCAAATCATGAAAATAATACCTGTGCAATGTTGTGCGCAATTTTCTTCAACATAATGGCACTTATTTGGAGTCTGTGGCTCAGGTGGTTTGAAAGCTATTGAGGTTTGAAAGCGCGAATATCTAACTTGAAATTGTCTTTACCTCGGTGTTGTTGTTGCTACTTTCAGTGGACACCCCCATGCGTGTCTTTCAGAATCACTCCTAACACCACCTGTTTCGTTTTGGTGGTTGTCAGTGACTCTTTGTTAGTTCCCCCTTCTATTTGAGCGACATATTTTTTCTTGCTGTGGAACATAACAGAATGAGTGCTCGTCTGGGATCTTGTTTCCTATGAGTATGGTAGTCGCTCTAATCGCCTATTCTGAAGCTCCAGATATTTGGGTATTCTACGACACTTTTGTGTTAGAATTCCTGTCACTGACATCCAACTAAAAGTATTTAGTCAGCCACCAATTGTGCAAGTTCTCCCACTTAAAGATGAGAGAGGCCTGTAATTTCCATCATAGGTACACTTCAACTATGACAGACAAAATGAGAAAAGAAATTCAGAAAATCACATTGTAGGATTTTTTAATGAATTTTTATTTGCTAATTATGGTGGAAAATAAGTATTTGGTCACCTACAAACAAGCAAGATTTCTGGCTCTCACAGACCTGTAACTTCTTCTTTAAGAGGCCTCTCATCTTTTTAAGTGGGAAAACTTGCACAATTGGTGGCTGACTAAATACTTTTTTTGCCCCACTGTAAAACGACCACAAACATAGCACCCAGTAGTTGTCCCTACACAAAAAGCAATCCAGAGATTCAGTCCATTTCTACAGTGCCCAAAGATAAAGATCCGCAGAAAACAGGTTTGTCATTACTGCCGTGAGAAAGGGCACACTGTCTCTGTGTACTAAATTGAAGCAGAAAAATTAGAAGGGGAAAAAGCTGTTAATTTTTGTGGGAGCACTCCAGCCCATTAAGTCTCTGGTTGGGATATCTCCTCAACAAGATTTTGGATCAATGTGATTTAGTGTTGTGTTGTCTCGCTTGTTGTGATGTGTGTTTTGTCCTATATTTATATTGTATTTATTTATTTTAATCCCAGGCCCCCGTAAATAAGTATTTGGTCTTAACTGAAAAGCCTAGTTAAATAAAGATATGCATGAACCCTTTGTTTCAGATGGCTTTGTGTGTTTGTAGAGTGGTGATGCTGTTAAGCAGCCAGTGAAGAAACTGAGAGACACTGGGGCAGCCCAGTCCTTCATTTTGCAGGGTGTTTTGCCTTAGTCTGACACTGCAGCAACTGGTTACAGTGTGTGGAGATGGGTTGCATGGAAGGTCCTTTGTATAATGTTGAAGACTGATTTTATTTCTGGTTCTGTTGTCGTTGGAGTGGGGCCTAGACTCCTGGTGAAGGGGGTCTCATTCATTTTGGGAAACAATTTGGCTGGAGGGAAGGTCGTGCCAAATCCTGTCATTTTGTAAGGAACCCAGATTAGAAGTACCTGATGGGTTATTAGAAAAATATTAGGGATGCACAATATATCGGTGAACATATCGAAATCGGATGATATTAGCTAAAAATGCCAACATCGCTATCGGCGAATGTCTAGTTTAAAGCCGATGTGCAAAACCGAGTGAAAGCTGACGTGCATACCTATATAACGTAACATGACGCCATGTAAAAATGTTCACTACACATGCAACGCAGCATTCCTAACTTAGCCCACAATGTCTGCTGTGTGGATCGAGCAGTCATTTGAAAGAGTAAAAACACATTTCAGCGAGACAACTCAAAGGCGAAATCCATTAAAGCCAGGATAATGGAAAGCTAGCAACACCAGCAGTTGCAGTCGAACAACCTGAATATGCCAAAAATGCTGGGCCAATTGTGCGCTGCCCTATGGGACTCCTGATTTTGCTAAACCTCCTGAGTTGACCTCTCCTTTGAAAAACCCAAATGTGAGTGAGTTTGTAGGACCGCTGAAGGAAGAGGGTCCTCACAGTTGATACTTAGATGTCTAGAAAGCAGCTGATTGCAGAACAAAGATGTTTCCCTCTCCCCTCTTTGCTGAGATGCGTCCAGAGGAGGAGTTTGATGAAGTTCATGTAGGTTACTTTGACAGAGATGGTGTTCTAATGAGGAAATTACGTTCTCTCGCCACTTCTGGGCAAGACGATTGGCCCAGTGTATCTTAAATTGTTATAGTTATGCTTCGACAAGAGATACTGAGGTTTGGTCATGATGGTAGTCTGGCAGGCCATCTTGGGGTCAACAAGATGTATGGACCGGATCTTGCATAACTTCTTCTGGTCTGAAATAGGATGTTGTGGCTTACTGTAAAACCTGTTTGTGAACCAAGCTGTACTGGTTGCACCTTTGCAGCCTATTCCTGCTTTTGATGAACCTTTCAGCAGGTTTATGTTGGCTTGTGTTGGTCCTTTGCCCAAAGCAAGCAGTGGTAACCAGTTGCTTTGGACTATCATGTGCGCTATCACTAATTTCCCTGAAGCCATTCTACTGAGGAAAATCCCTAGTGGAAAGTTACTATGGATATTACAGGCGTTTTGACCTTGAAATCAGGCATGTCTGTGTTAAGGACAATTTGGTTGTTATAGAAGAGTACGTGAGTTTTAGGCAGCAAGAAAAGTGGGGGGTGGGGGCCTGTTTTGTCTTGTATTTAGTTGTTGAAATCCACTAGATGCCATTTTTATATTGAAGGCAACGCGTTTAAGTAGTGACGCATTTAAGTTGGCTATGTTGTGCAATGGAAGTTGTTGTTTTCTGTTGGTGATGAGAACTTGTCCAACAAAAATATAGAATATATGTTTGTCTTAAGGGGGAAGGTGTTACAGGCTTTGGTTTTTCCATTTATGACTTGATTACATAAGGCGCACCGATTCATGTCACCTCTTTTGTCAGTGTGCTGGTTGCCATCTCGTTAGTGGGAAGGTGTTTCACCAGTGCTGACCCAGGTGTGGAGGATCAACACCTTTTATTTGGCACTCCCTATTTGATTTTCTAGAAAAACTTTCCTTTGTCTGATCTTCCCTGTTTTTTGTTTGTTTTTGCTACACATGTTGGTTTGCTTCCTGTCTTTAAGTTTGGTGTGGGTTTTAATTTTGTTTGCCTGTTCTTGGGAAAATGTAGTGGGCACTCATGGTGGGTGTCTTTTCGGTTCCAGTTGATGTTGCTAGTGAACTTTCCGTGGACAACCCATAGTGTCTTTTAGGTTCCAGTTGTTGTTGTTGCTAGTGAACTTTCCGTGGACAACCCATAGTGTCTTTTCAGATCCTCTCCTAAAAGCCTACCTATTTCATTTTGGTTGTTGTCAGTGACTTGATTAGTACCCCCTTCTGTTTGAGCAACATTATTTGTTTTTCTTGCTGGGGAACGTAACACTATGGTTGGTGTCTTGTGCAGTCCATGGAATTGCAGGACCACAGTGTTTCAGTTGACAGTGGTCCACAAATGCATTGGTGAGTAGCTAGCTATCCCATTCATAGACGCTAGCTACCTAACATGCTGACCAGGCTGCCAGCGTTGCGTGGGCGAGCGTTGCACAATAAATGTACACGTTTTGTTCTGTCATTTCATCCAAACTGCTTGCGCGTCAACGGGCGACTGCTTATACACTTGGTTCTATTTTAGAAGCTTGACGCGATTGAAAGATGAATGAGGTCCAAACTCAATCCAGTTCTTCTTCAATGAGGATTAATGTCAGTTGCTGTCCAATAAATGTTGCATTACCTTCAACTAGACAGAGGTATCTTACACTTTGCATGGAAAAAGGGAGGGGGGAAAATAAACAAATACCCTACACTCATTATAAACACACCACCCTATTCCACACTACTCCACAATTTAAATCTATTTAGTCCTACCTCAGGCCAACGGCCTGGAAGGACGGGACACCACCACTCAACACACCCTGTAACTCTTCTGAAGTCAAATCTTGTACACCCAAATACTTCTATGCAGCTGCCACCACAACCTCTATTTTCTGCGGTACAGTTGAGAACCGTTGCTGTGAATGCTAAAAGCCAATCTTACACAAGCATATATCACTCACTCATTGCCATATCTCTCTGTACTGGCACAGATCTACTACTCATACGAATCCTCTCAGGATCCCTCCCCTTGACCCAACTTCCTATACTTTCTTCATTGCCTCAGTATACGACACCCTCTGCACTACTGACCCTGTTATTAAACCTCTCGCACCGGACATTTCTGATCCCCAGCCACACATACTGCTTCTTTCCCCCAATACTACACATTCCTTTGTCTCATGCCCTTCTGCACACTTCTCACACCTAGGAACTTCCCTCCTACACTCTGCAGCCACATGCCATAAGCTTGACACCTGTAACAATGTAATGGATTTGGGACGAAAGCTTGTACGGGACAACTGAAATATCCTAACATCACTTTGTCAGGCAAAGACTCAACATCAAAACTCAAAAGAACAGACAATGACTCTTCTGTTTCACAACTCATGCCACCCTTTCTGCGTCGCAACAAAAGACAAGCATCACAAACACTGGGCATCTTTCGTTTCTGTTGGTCTACTTTCACATTTACTGGCACCCTTTTGAGAGCAAAACGCAATTATCACAAGACCACTTTCGGTTACCTTCACTGATTCCACAGCACCCAACTCTGTTTTCACCCACCCTGAAACACCATTAGGGATCAGCAAAAGGCAGGAGTCCGTTTTCTCGAAAAATGTCAATCCTACCGTCACAGACTACGAGAACTTCACCACACCTGCCACCGCTGTTAGTTTACCCTCATTCATTTCCATTTCACCTCCAAATCCACGGAAGAAAAATAGATTAATTAACAAGGATAAATTAATCAATGAACTAACTAAAAACTAATGACGTTTTCCCTTTTATCGGTGGATTAGTTGTCGGAGTAGAGAACAAACGATTTTGTATGACTCAATGGGTAAAAATCCAGCAAAAAAAAAAGGAACATGCATTTCAGGTAAAATAACAACCCAACATTTACCTTTGGCATTTGGAAATTGCTCCCAAGGATGAACCAGACTTGTGGAGGTCTACTATTGTTTTTCTGAGATCTTGGCTGATTTATTTTGATTTTCCCATGATGTCGAGCAAAGAGGCACTGAGTTTGACGGTAGGCCTTGAAATACATCCAAAGGTACACCTCCAATTGACTCAAATGATGTCGAGTAGCATATCAGAAGCTTCTAAAGCCATGACATCATTTTATGGAATTTCCCGAGCTGTTTAACTTAAGGTATAGGGGGCAGCATTTTCACTTTTGGATAAATTGCGTGCCCAATTTCAAATTCCTGCTACTCATGCCAAGAATATAAGATATGCATATTATTCATATATTTGGATGTAAAACACTCTTTCTAAACAGTTTCTAAAACTGTTTGAATCATGTCTGTGAGTATAACAGAATTTATGTAGCAGGCAAAACCCCGAGGACTAACCGTTCAGATTTTTTTTTTTAGATCTCTGTCTGTTCACTGAGTTCTCATTGGCAAACAATATTTCTTAGGAACTTGTTTTCAGTTCCTACTGCTTCCACTGGATGTCACCAGTCTTTGGAATTTGTTTGAGGTTATTCATTTGTGCAATGAAGAAGTAGGGCCACCTAGGAACTGCGTAACACTGTTAAGAGTTGCGCAAGACTTGAAAAGTAGCTTGGTTTGTTGTCTTCCTGTATTGCACACAGATAGACCCGTCTTCAATTTGATCGATTATTAACGTTTAAAAATACTGAAAGTTGTATTACAAGAGTAGTTTGAAATATTTTTCCAAAGTTTATAGGCAACTTTTGAAATATTTTGTAGTGACGTTGCGCATTTTGGAAGCTGTTTTTTTTTCTGGATCAAACGGGTCAAATAAATTGACATTTTGGATATATATGGAAGGAATTAATGGAACAAAAGGACCAATTGTTATGTTTCTGGGACATATGGGAGTGCTAACAAAAGAAGCTTGTCAAAGGTAAGGCATGTTTTATATTTTATTTCTTCGTTTTGTGTAGCGCCTGCAGGGTTGAAATATGCTACTCTCTTTGTTTACTGTTGTGCTATCATCAGATAATAGCTTCTTATGCTTTCTGCTTTTTTTTTGAAAAGCCTTTTTAAAATCTGACATGTTGGCTGGATTCACAATGAGTGTAGCTTTAATTTAGTATCTTATGTGTGATTTAATGAAAGTTAGATTTTTATATCAATTTATTTGAATTTGCCGCGCTGCATTTTCCCTGGTTTTTGGCCAGTTGGGATGCAAGCGTCCCCTATACCATAAGAATTTAAAGGCACAGTAAACTTCTGACCCACTTGAATTGTGATACAGTGAGTTAGGAGTGAAATAATCTGTCTGTAAACAATTGTTGGAAAAATTACTTGTGTCATCACAAAGTAGATGTCTAAACCAACTTACAGAAACTGCAGTTGAAAAACGAGTTTTAATGACTCCAACCTAAGTGTATGTAAACTTCCGACTTCAACTGTAGGTGCTCATTGGTGTGTCTAGAACGGTACTTATTGTTAATGATGTTCATAGTGGAGAGAAAAGACTCACAACTGTATGTGTAGCCAAACATGGTCAAGGTGTGTAGTGCTACTTTGTTTTCCCTGGTCTCACCAGCCTGCAGACAGAAAGTGTCATGATCAGTTAGTTGAAAGTGCTCTCTCTGCAACATTTGCTTGCAGATCAATCAGTTCCATCTGTAGAGATCCAGCATGTGCCCACTTGAAGGTCTGTGTCACCTCCTTTTGAAAATCCCCTGACATCTGTGATGAGGAATGGATTCTCAAGTAGAAGAAGGAGCTGTTGTCCAAGGCTGAAGCTGTCAAAGCCATTTTTCTGAAGTTTCCAATCAGTGTATCTATGAAGTCAACATGAGGAGAAACATCTCTCTCACCCTGAATCTGTTCCTGCACTTTTGGGGAGTGTGCACAGTCTCCTTGTTTTCTCTGGAAGGAGCTGACTGATGTCATCAAATCACAAACGGAATTGTTCTTGCCCTATAGTTTCACGTTGAGCTCATTAAGGTGTGATGTCTACCAAAAAATCAACATCAATTTTGCTCTCGTCTTGCAAAAAAAGTTGAAACTGTTGTCTTCTGACTCCTGAGCTGTACTACGAAAGCTGTTATTTATTTTCGAATGGACCACAATGTTCCAACACCCTGCCTTTACTGAGCCATCTTACGTTGTTGTGCAGCAGTACTTCATTTGCCTCAACTTCTTTCAGGAATTTTCTCAGCAGGTGATGTTGATGAGGTTAATGAGTTTCATCACTGTATTCATCACTTCAGCATACTCTTCTGACATATTGGTGAACAGGACAGACTGAATGATGCAGTGGTAAGCTGTGAGATCAGGGTTGTCCTCTTTCAGCTGTGCCACAGCTCCTCTCTCCCTGTCATGGCAGGGGCCCCGTCTGAGGTGATAGAGATCACCTGTTTTAGATCTATCCCCCTCTTTCTCAGCATCTCCTGTATGGCCATGTAGATGTCCTTTCCTCTTGTGTGTCTTGAGTGGAGTTACACCTAACAGATCTTCACATAATTCCTCCTCCTCTATGTGGTAAGATCTAATATACACCAGAAGCTGGTCATTATCACTCACATCAGTAGATTCATCAACAGCTAATGCTCTTTTAAATAATTATAGGCCAATCTCAAATAGAGGTCGACCGATTATGATTTTTCAACGCCGATATCGATTATTGGAGGACCAAAAAAGCCGATACCGATTTAATCAGCCGATTTTAAACATTTCTTTTTTTTTAAAGTAATAATAATAAATAATAATGATAATTAAAAAATAAATAAAAAAATGCTTTTGTAATAATGACAATTACAACAATACTGAATTAACACTTATTTTAACTTAATATAATACATCAATAAAATCAATTTAGCCTCAAGTAGATAATGAAACATGTTCAATTTGTTTTTTTATCATGCATAAACAAAGTGTTGTAGAAGAACGTAGAAGTGCAATATGTGCTATGTAAGAAAGCTAACGTTTCAGTTCCAAGCTCAGAACATGAGAACATATGAAAGCTGGTGGTTCCTTTTAACATGAGTCTTCAATATTCCCAGGTAGGAAGTTTTAGGTTGTAGTTATTATAGGACTATTTCCCTCTATACCATTTGTATTTCATTAACCTTTGACTGTTGGATGTTCTTATAGGCACTTTAGTATTGCCAGTGTAACAGTATAGCTTCCGTCCCTCTCCTCGCTCCTCCCTGGGCTCGAACCAGCAACACAACGACAACAGCCACCACATCAAAGCGTTACCCATGCAGAGCAAGGGGAACAACCACCCCAAGGCTCCGAGCGAGTGAAGTTTGAAATGCTATTAGTGCGCGCTAACTAGCCAGCCATTTCACTTCGGTCACACCAGCCTCATCTCGGGGGTTGATAGGCTTGAAGTCATAAAAAGCGCAATGCTTGACGCACAATGAAGAGCTGCTGGCAAAACGCACGAAAGTGCTGTTTGAATGAATGTTTATGCGCCTGCTTCTGCCTACCACCGCTCAGTCAGATACTTAGATACTCTTATGTTCAGTCATATATGCAACATAGTACACGACACGCTAGATATGCAACACAGGACATGCTAGATAACATCTAGTAATATCATCAACCATGTGTAGTTAACTAGTGATTATGATTGATTGTTTTTTATAAGATAAGTTTAATGCTAGCTAGCAACTTACCTTGGCTTGCTGCATTTGCGTAACAGGAAGTCTCCTTGTGGAGTGCAACGAGAGAGAGGCAGGTCGTTATTGCGTTGGACTAGTTAACTGTAAGGTTGCAAGATTGGTTCCCCGGGGTAACAAGGTGAAAATCTGTCTTTCTGCCCCTGAACAAACTCACTGTTCCTAGGCCGTCATTGAAAATAAGAATGTGTTCTTAACTGACTTGCCTAGTTAAATAAAGGTGTAAAAATAAATTAATAATCGGCAAATCGGCGCCCAAAAATACCGATTTCCGATTGTTATGTAAACTTGAATTCGGCCCTAATTAATTGGCCATTCCGATTAATCGGGCGACCTCTAATCTCAAAGCTGTCACCCTGGTGAAATTACTTGAAACCCTTGAGTGAACAGCTAAAATAGTTTTTATTTACTAACTATCTTATCAATGGACCAATCGGGCTTCAAGAAGAAGCATAGCACAATTACAGCAGCCATGAAGGTTTAAATTATATCACTGAAGCCCTTGACAAAAAACAGCACTGTCTCACTTTTTATTGATCTCTCTAAGGCTTTTGATACAGTTGATCATGCAATACTAAGCCAGAGATTGTCGAGTGTAGGTCTTTCAGAGCATGCAGTTGCATGGTTTGCTAACTGTCTGATAGAACTCAGTGCACTGAATTTGATGGGCTTATGTCTGTTAAATTGTCTGTCTTTAATGGAGTGCCCCAAGGCTCTGTACTTGGTCCTCTCTTATTCACTATTTATATAAATGATTTAGACAAAAATGTCCAAAATGCGCAACTTCATTTTTATGCTGATGATACTGTTATTTACTGTTGTGCCTCGTCTCTTACAAAAGCTTTCCAGAACTTGCAAACTGATTTTTTATACTGTTCAACATACCTTGTGTCAATTGAAGCTTATCCTCAATACTGACTAAACTAATGGTGTTTTCTAAAGAAAGAAATAGACCTCTGAACCTTTCACCTATTACTACCTGTCAGGGCAAGGAGATTGAGGTTGTAACCTCATAAATATCTTGGGATTTTAATTGATGACGGCCTCTCTTTTAAATTGCATATAAACAACTTACAAAAAAATTGAGGCTGAAATGTGGATTTTATTTTAGGAATAAGGCCTGTTTTTCTTTTGAAGCCAGAAGGAGGCTAGTAATCAGCTACATTTATGCCTTTACTAGACTATGGGGATATTTTATATATGAATGCTTCCGCTCAGTGTTTGAGATCAATTGACACCCTTTACCATGGCATTTTGAGATTTATTTTAAACTGCAAAACTCTTACGCACCATTGCACTTTGTATACCAGGGTTGGCTGGCCTTCTCTAGTCACTCGTAGGCTCAGGCACTGGTATACTTTTATTTACAAAGCCATTTTGGGTTTACTACCTTTTAATTTGGGCATTTTTATTGTTCAGAAATGTGGTAGGTACTCTCTTCGTTCGCTGGACTTTATCCTGCTAACTGTTCCAAATGTCCGAAGTGAATTTGGAACAAGGGCTTTTATGTACTCTGCGCCATCGTCTTGGAACGCCTTACAAAATACTTTTACACTGGAAGAACTTGTCCCGATTGGTATTTTTAAATCACTGATGAATGATCTTGAGACTGATTCCCTGACCTGTCAATGTTTTTAATGAGCTGTTTTTAATTTTGTTACACTCTTGTGAATTCTGTGGGTTTTTACTAGATTACGTGTAGTTTTCATGTTGTTTGTCTGTCATTTTTATGACTTGGTGCTGCCTATCTTGCCCAGGACGCTCTTGAAAAAGAGATTTTTAAATCTAAATGAGCCCTTCCTGGTTAAATAAAGGTTCAATAAAAAAAATGCTATGCATGGTGCCCCCCAAATAGCTTCATCAAGCTGTGTTAATACATCCTCTGCTAGTATTTCACTCTTTCTTGCTGCTGATGTACGTGACATTGGGATTTGCTTGATCTTTTCACACTGCTCGTCTTTTGGTTTACCGTCAAGTAAAGTTTCAGCAACAGCATTCATGCACTCCATCCCCACTCCCCCATCATTAAATTGCTCTTGGTGTTGACCCAAAATCCAAGCTATTTTTAGTGAACATTAATTTGCATGTTGTTGGGCAGTGAATGCATGGAAGAGGACTCTGGTGGACCGATCATACTGGGCTTTGAGTTTGTTTATTTTATATGCCCTCACCTCAGACTGCTGTGGATATGTTTGCTCAACAGATCTGCTTTGTCTCGTAGTGGCGCTTAACATTGGCACTTTTTATTACAGCCACGGCCTCTGAACATATCAGGCAGAGTGGTTTGACACTCGCTGCAGGAATGATAACGGCATATTTGTCTGTCCACCCTGAAAGCTTGACTTTTCTGACTTTTGCGCATGCCATTCTATAATTTCTCTCGATTTTGCTTCTCTCGCTGTCTCGCTCTCTAACATAACTCTCCTAACATGCATTGTAAAAGCTTTGATTGGCTTTGTTTTGGGAAGTGATTTAAATAAGGCACGTGATTTGAACAACACACAGTAGTATGGAGCGCTGTCTGGGACCTTCCCAGCTGCGCTGAGCCAGCGCAGTATGTGACATTGGAAAAAAGGGTTGCTTCATCAATATTTAATTGAACAATTATTTATGAGTAATGTGTCGAGGTCCGGACCCGGACCGAGGCCCACCAATTGTGCACCTCTGTCCTAGGACAAATTGGCAAGCAATAGCATGCTAGCTAAATGTCAATTAATTTGTGTTTTGATGAGTTATATAAACCCTGAATTGATAATGCTATGTATTAGCCATTGAGAGGCTTTGAAGCCACCAGTCAGCCATATTGGCATTTATTTTTACAGTATTTCAATTAAATATTTCAATGACAAAATGACATGTATGTATTTTTGTTGTGGGCACTGTAACATTAGTATAAACTGTTTTTTTGTTTTGTTTAGTTTCCATAATCTAGTTTAAATATATGCATTAAGATGTCTAATGGAATAAATGTATCAAAAGCAGATGTACACTTTAATAAATGCATTTCTATAGCTTCCAAAATAACTTTTTACAATTGAGTAGGGGTGCCAAGATGGCTGTGCGGTGGCTTCAATACAGCGCCCCCTGTCAGTCATCCACGGTTTATACAAATCATTGGTTTTGACCTGTCCCCAAATTATATTGAACAAAAATATATAAACGCAGCATGCAACAATTTCAAAGATTTTAGTTAGTTACAGTTCATATAAGGAAATCAGTCAATTTAAATAAATAAATTAGGCCACTAATCTATGGATTTCACATGACTGGGAATACAGATATGCATCTGTTGGGCACAGATACCTTTTTTTTTAAAAAGTAGGGGCATGCATCAGAAACCAGTCAATATCTAGTGTGACCACCATTTACCTAATGCAGCGCGACACATCTCCTTTGCATAGAGTTGATTGTGACCTGTGGAATGTTGTCTCACTCTTCAGTGACTGCAAAGTTGCTGTATATTGGTGGGAACTGGAACACGCTGTCATACACGTCAATCCAGAGCATCCCAAACATGCTCAATGGATGACATGTCTGAGTATGCAGGCCATGGAAGAACATTTTCAGCTTCCATAAATTGTGTACAGGTCATTGCGACATGGGGCTGTGCATTATCATGCTGAAATATGAGGTGATTGCGGCAGATGAATGGCACAACAATAGGCCTTAGGATCTTGTCACGTTATCTCTGCATTAAAATTGGCATAGATAAAATGCAATTGTGTTCGTTGTCTGTAGCTTTTGTTTGCCCATACCATAACCCCACTGTCACCATGGGGCACTCTGTTCACCACATTGACATTAAAAACTGCTCCCTCACACAACGCCATGTACGCTATCTGCCCGGTAAAGTTGAAACCGGGATTCATTCATGAAGGGCAAACTTCTCCAGGGTGCCAGTGGCCATGAAGGGGATCATTTTCCCACTGAAGTCAGTTATGATACCAAAATGCAGTCAGGTCAAGACCCTGGTGAGGATGAAGAGCATGCAGAGGACCTTCCGTGAGACGGTTTCTGACAGTTTGTGCAGAAATTATTTGGTTGTGCAAACCTACAGTTTCATCAGCTGTTCGAGTTGCTGGTCTCAGACGATCCCATAGGTGAAGAAGCTGGATGTGGAGGTCCCAGGCTGGTGTGGTTACACATGGTTGTAAGGCCATTGGATATACTGCAAAAGTCTCTGAACAACATTCGATTCTCTGGCAACATTCAATTCTCTTGTGGCTTCTGAATGGCGCAGCGGTCTAAGGCACTGCATCTCAGTGCTATACTTTTGCAGTATATCCAATGGCCTTACAACCATGTGTAACCACACCAGCCTGGGACCTCCACATCCAGCTTCTTCACCTATGGGATCGTCTGAGACCAGCAACTCGTCACTACAGACCCGGGTTCGATTCCAGGCTGTGTCACAGCTGTGATTGGGAATCCCATAGGGCGGTGCACAATTGGCCTAACGTCGTTAGGGTTTGGCCGGGGTAGGCCGCCATTGTAAATAAGAATTTGTTCTTAACTGAGTAGTTAAACTCCTAGTTAAAATACAAATATTCCTGCAGTCAGCATGCTAATTGCATGCTCCCTGAACTTGAGACATCTGGGGTATTGTGTGACTACAACTGCACATTTTTATTGTCCCCAGCACAACACCTATGTGGTCGTGCTGTTTGATCAACTTGTTGTTATGCCACACCTGTCAGGTGGATGGATTATCTTGGCTAGGAGAAATGCTCACTAACAAGCAGTGGTGTAAAGTACTTAAGTAAAAATACTACTTAACTACTTACTAAAAGTACTACTTAAGTTGTTTTTTGGGGTATCTGTACTTTACTTTAATATTTTTGACAACTTTTACTACATTCCTAAAGAAAATGATGTACTTTTTACTCCATACATTTTCCCTGACACCCAAAAGTACTCGTTACATTTTGAATGCTTAGCAGGACAGGAAAATGGTCTAATGCACACTTATCAAGAGAACATCCCTGGTCATCACTACTGCCTCTGATCTGGCGAATTCACTAAGCACATGCTTCATTTTAAAATGATGTCAGAGTTGGAGTGTGCCTGCCCCTGGCTATCTGTAAATAAATAGAAACTAGAAAATGTGGCTGTCTGCTTAGTATAATGAATTCGAAATTATTTATACTTGTACTTTTGACACTTAAGTACATTTGAGCAGTTCCATTTACTTTTGATACTTAAGTACATTTAAAACCAAATACTTTTAGACTTTTACTCAAGTAGTATTTTACTGGGTGACTTACCTTAATAGAAAATGACTCAAGTAAAAGTATCTCTTTACGTGTTCTCAAGTATGACAATTGGGTACTTTTTCCACCACTGCTAACGAGGATGTAAACACATTTCTGCAGAACATGTTTGAGAAATAAGCTTTTTGTGTGTATGGAACATTTCTGGGGTCTTTTTATTTCAGCTCATGAAACATGGGACCAATACTACATGTTGCGTTCATTTTTTTGTTCAGTGTATTATAGTTAGTTCACAGTTGGTTTTGGTATTTTAACCTGCGTGTCATGAACTCGTCTCGTGGGATAGACAATTAACATCCGTAGACGCATGCGCAGAGCCGGTTTGGTCAGCATGTTGGAGCCTACTGATGAAAATATCTATTTACTGGGGGACTTAAGTTGACATGCATCGCTTGCAGTATGTGTTGGAAACATAAGGAACTTATCTATCTTATCAGCGAGGAAAAATAATTAAAAGGTTAAATTATTACATACTAGTGTTGGAACGATTGCTGGAGCTACGATGCAGTTTTCAAAGCACTACTGATCCAACACAATGTACGGATGCTCGTTTCAAAGTAACGTTATCAATGACGTCCGAAGCTTCGTTTGATCACGTGGTTTTTCAAACAGTTTTGCATAAGACGAGATCCCACCCAAGGGGCCAGGGTTCCGGTCTAGAAGCACGTTTTCCATCGCTCCTACTGTTCCGCTTCGGTACTGCAGTTTAACTGACGCCCGGCCTAGAAATACAATTTCCATAGACCGCCACATAGGGAAGTCATATTTAAAATTCCTATAAGACAATAGTCATAACCCTTGTGCACAAAACATCCTATGTATTAGTCAAATTGTCGCAGAGGCAGACATCACTCACAGCCGAAGATACTAACATTGTACATCAATACAATGTCTGCCATATTTTTGGATGACATCATCACTGCTCACACTGCTCTCTGTGCTCACTATGTGCTAGTGTGGATGTGATGTTGGTCCTTATAAACCGTATGCAACCCGGATATACAGTAGACAGTCCATGATGATTACTCTGCGTCCGACCGTTGTTTTCAGTCTCTAGTTCTTATTATACCTAAGTGGATCAATCAAATGTATACTGATTAAAAATGTAACGCAACGTGCAACAATTTCAATGATTTTTCTGAGTTACAGTTCATATAAGGAAGTCATTCAATTGAAATAAATGAATTTGGCCTTAATCAATGGATTTCACATGACTAGGCAGGGGCGGGGCGCAGCCAAGGGTCGGCCTGTGAGGGCATAGGCCCACCCACTGGGGAGCCTGCAGGTGAAGAAGCCGGATGTGGAGGTCCTGGGCTGGAGTGGTTACATGTTGTGAGGCCGGCTGGACGTACTGCTAAATTCTCCAAAATGACGTTGCAGGTGGCTTATAGTAGAGAAATGAACATTAAATTATATGGCAACAGCGCTGGTCGACATTCCTGCAGTCAGCATGCCAATTGCACGCTCCCTCAACTTGAGAGATCTGCGGCGTTGTGTGACAAAACGTCACATTTTAGAGTTGCCTTTTATTGTCCCAAGCACAAGTTGCACCTGTGTAATGATCATGTGGTTTAATAAGCTTCTTCATATGCCATACCTGTCAGGTGGATGGATTATTTTGGCAAAGGATAAAATGCTCACTAACAGGGATGTAAACAAATTTGTTCACAAAAAGCTTTTTGTGAGTATGGAACATTTCTGGGATCTTTTTCAGCTCAAACATGGGACCAGCACTTTACATGTTGCGTTTTATATTTTTGTTCATTGTGTTTTATAAAGCCTTTTTTACATTAGCCCATGTCACAAAGTGCTTATACAGAAACCCAGCCTAAAACCCCAACGAGTAAGCAATGCAGATGTAGAAGTATGGTGGCTAAGAAAAACTCCCTAGAAAGGCGGGAACATAGGAAGAAACCTAGAAGAACCAGGCTCTGAGGGGTATCCAGTCCTCTTCTGGCTGTGCCGTTGGAGATTATAAGAGTACATGGCCATTAAGTTGAGATCCTTCATCAAGATGTTCATAGATGACCAGCAGAGTGGTTAACAGGTCAGCACCTCAGGAGTAAATGTAATTTGGCTTTTCATAGCTGAACATTGAGGTCGGGACAGCAGGTGTGGGAGAGATGGTTGAAAACAACAGGACTGGGATAAGGTAGCAGGTCCGCTGAACAGGTCAGGATTCCATAGTCGTAGGCAGAACAGCAGAAACTGGATCAGCAGCTCGACCAGGTGGACTGGGAACAAGACACCCAGGAGTCGTCAGGCCAGGTAGTCCTGAAGCATGGTCCTAGGGCTCAGGTCCTCCAGGAGGGGAGCGAGAGAGAGATGGGAGCATTAGAAGGAGCATACTTAAGATCACACAGGACACCAGATAAGACAGGGGAAATGCACCAGATGAGATCTCCACCACCACACAAACCCGGTAAGACCGGACAGGAAAATAATATCAGTGACACAACCCACTCAAGTAGAGTATAGAGAAAAAAGCCTGGCAAGTCATGATGCACCCCCTCCTAGGGATGGCATGGGAGAGCACTACCAAGCCAGTGACTCAGCGCACGGGGCATTTCGACTACTTTGAAAAAATACTTTATTCGGAGTTGTGCCTGTTGTCATTTTTTTAGCATTGCCATTGACAGCGTCCAACATTTTTAAAGTAGCCAACTGGGTGGGGATGACTACTTTAAAATGGTGATAGCGTCAATGATAACACAAAAACAATATGGTGGCTGCCTATTGGAAAATAGCTTTTTCCTGCTTCTCAGCTCATTCTCATCAGTGTAGATGAGGGAAAGGAGACTAGGAGGAAGCCTGATGTGCACACGTAGTTATAATATCTGATCAGGACCCCTTGGGCTTGTTCAGGTAATAGAAACATGCACAGCATTGCAGATGGAAATTTAAACTGCTGGAGCAGCCCCTGGAGGAGACATCCCATCCCCGCCCCATGAGGTTGTTTCACCTAGCTATTTTAAGATTTGTCGCTCTGATTAAGAGTGTATGCTAGATTACAAAAATTAAGTCAATATTTTAAGTTTAGGCTTGGTAGAGTGATCTATGGCCTTGTCAGTGAACATTTTAGAGGATTTCTTCAAAACTTTACTTCTGGGGTGCTTTGTCTTGTATCCAGACTGCCTGACACTTTGACTTAACTGCAATCGATATTCATCTTTGGTGCTGGAGAGTTTGAACTTGGTCTGAATGCTAATGTGTGACAAGGCAAACCGAATAGTTATCTTTTAACTTGACATCTTAAGACAGTCTTATCAGGATAGCATCACAATATCAAATAGGTACAGCATATGCTAGGTGTGTTCACATGTGTTTTGAAATGGCCAGTTTGTTGTTTTGATAGACCATGCCATCTGTGCCAAAATCCAGATTTCTTAGTTGACTTTGAAAACCACTGATTTTGAGTTTAAGTGTGTAGATCGTGACCGCTCTGGTCATCACAGTTTAAACTTCGATGCAAGCTGTATGTCTGGGGATAACATGGCATGGACTGCAATGAATTGTGATGTACTCAATGATGCCCCAACTTGTTTGTCAGTTCCCACTTCCAAATCAGTTGCAATATGGCTTTAACAAAACAGATATTGCCACTGACACCTAGACTAGTTGCCTCAGTTTCCTGAAGTTCTCATCTTGGTCGTCTGCCAAATTCAGAGACTAAAATGGCAGGCTGTCAAAATAAGTTTCAGGCATTTTGAGGTGGGAGAGACCATATAAAAGACTAATCTCTTCACAATATTGTTGTCGCTTATCTCTGTTTTCACCTTACCCCTAAAAAGTACTTGGCGAAATCAGGCTTTGATGGATTTCGGTTTGAAATGTGCTGCTTATGCTATTTCTGTCTTCAAATAGGCAATTGCCTGAAAAATGGGTTGCACTTGGAACAAACTTGTAAGCAGCTGGGGGTTGGTGCCCTTGCATTTGATGTGCTCGTTTGTGGAAATATAGCCTAGCCTGCAATCTACAAACTACAGCTTTCAAGGGGAATTTACCAGCGGGATTACTTTGTAATTGGTGGTTTGTCGCTATTTTTCTTCTGTGCACTATTATCAGCTTTTAATCATGATTATTCTCTTCTGCATTTTGTCTATGTTCGTATCTGTATATATCACAAGATCTCCTTTTAGCCTTTGTTTAGTCCAATCTTAATCTCATCTAGACCTATTGTGTGACTCATTGGGGTTCTATTGACTTTCAGGCTCTGCATAACGTCACAGTGTTTGACTTGCAAAGCTTTTTTCCTCTGAGGACATATGAAACTGGTGTCCGTCTCTCTGCCTTTGACTGATTACTAGGCTAAGAGGGTACAGGCCAAGTTCACATTCCTTTTGTGTGTTATTTACAGAAATTAGAATATTCAGACCCCTTGAATTCTTCCAAATTTTTACTCTAAAATTGTTTAAATCGTTTTTTCCACCTCAACAATCTACACACAATACACCATAATGACAGAGCAAAAACAGTTTTTTTAGAAATGTTTGCTAATTTAATATTTTTTTAAGCTGATCACATTTACATACGTTTTCAGACTAGAGGTCGACCGACTATGATTTTTCAACGACGATACCGATTATTGGAGGACCAAAGATGCCGATTTAGCTGCATTTATTTATTTATTTATTTATTTATTTATTATTATATATACACACACACAGTTGAAATTGGAAGTTTACATACACCTTAGTCAATTACATTTAAACTCAGTTTTTTGCAATTCCTGGCATTTAATCCTAGTCAAAATTCCCTTATCAGTTAGGATCACCACTTTATTTTAAGAATGTGAAATGTCAGAATAATAGTAGAGAATTTATTTATTTCAGCTTTTATTTTTTTCATCACATTCCCAGTGGGTCAGAAGTTTACATACACTCAATTAGTATTTGGCAGCATTGCCTTTAAATTGTTTAACCTGTGTCAAATGTTTTGGGTAGCCTTCCACAAGCTTCCCACAATAAGTTGGGTGAATTTTAGCCCATTCCTCCTGAAAGAGCTGGTGTAACTGAGTCAGGTTTGTAGGCCTCCTTGCTCGCATACACTTTCAGTTCTGCCCAAAACTTTTCTATAGGATTGAGGTCAGGGCTTTGTGATGGCCAATCCAATACCTTGACTTTGTTGTCCTTAAGCCATTTTGCCACAACTTTGGAAGTATGCTTGGGGTCATAGTCCATTTGGAAGACCCATTTGCGACCAAGCTTTAACTTCCTGACTGATGTCTTGAGATGTTTCTTCAATATATCCACATAATTGACCTCCTCATGGTGCCATCTATTTTGTGACGTGCACAAGTCCCTCCTGCAGTTAAGCACCTCCACAATATGATGCTGCCACCCTCGTGCTTCACGGTGGGGTTGGTGTTCTTCGGCTTGCGAGCCTCCCCCCTTTTCCGCCAAACATAATGATGGTCATTATGGCCAAACAGTTCAAATTTTTGTTTCATCAGACCAGAGGACATTTCTCCAAAATGTACGATATTTGTCCCCATGTGCAGTTGCAAATCGTAGTCTGGCTTTTTTATGGAGGTTTTGGAGCAGTGGCTTCTTCCTTGCCGAGCGGCCTTTCAGGTTATGTCGCTATAGGACTCGTTTTACTGTGGATATAGATACTTTTGTACCTGTTTCCTCCAGCATCTTCACAAGGTCCTTTGCTGTTGTTCTGGGATTGATTTGCACTTTTCGCACCAAAGTACGTTCATCTCTAGGAGACAGAACACGTCTCCTTCCTGAGTCTCAAATTATGTCAATTAGCCTATCAGAAGCTTCTAAAGCCATGACATCATTTTCTGGAATTTTCCAAGCTATTTAAAGGCACAGTCAGCTTAGTGTATGTAAACTTCTGACCCACTGGAATTGTGATACAGTGAAATAATGTCTGTAAACAATTGTTGGGAAAATTACTTGTTTCATGCACAAAGTATATGTCCTAACCGACTTGCCAAAACAATAGTTTGTTAACAAGAAATTTGTGGAGTGTTTGGAAAAACAAGTTTTAATGACTCCAACCTGAGTGCATGTAAACTTCCGACTTATGTATGTATGTATGTATGTATGTATGTATGTATGTATGTATGTAATAATGACAATTACAACAATACTGAGTGAACAATGAACACTTTTCTTTTAAAATTACTATGCCTAAATAAAATCTATTTAGTCTCAACTAAATAATGAAACATGGTCAATTAGGTTTAAATAATTTAAAAACACAGTGTTGGAGAAGAAAGTAAAAGTGCAATATGTGCCATGTAAAAAAGTTAACGTTTAAATTCCTTGCTCAGAACATATGAAAGCTGGTGGTTCAATATTCCCAGTTAAGACGTTTTAGGTTGTCATATATGATTTATGACGCGTTGACTATTTCTCTATACCATTTGTATTTCATATATCTTTGACAATTGAATGTTCTAATAGACACTTTAGTATTGCTAGCCTAATCTCAGGTGTTGATAGACTTGATGTCATCAACAGTGCTGTGAATCAAGCATTGCTAAGAGCTGCTGGCAAACTCAGTAAAGTTTGAATGAATGCTTACGAGCCTGCTGCTGCCTACGACCGCTCAGTCAGACTGCTCTATCAAATATCAAATCATAGGCTTAATTATAATATAATTAACACAAAAATACTAGCCTTTGGTCATTAATATGGCCAAATCCGGAAACTATCATTTAGAAAACGTTTATTCTTTCAGTGAAATACGGAACCGTTCTGTATTTTATCGAATGGGTGGCATCCATAAGTCTAAATATTGCTTTTACATTGCACAACCTTCAATGTTTTGTCATAATTATGTAAAATTCTGGCAAATTAGTTGGCAACTAGCCAGGCGGCCTAAACTGTTGCATATACCCTGACTCTGTGTGCGATGAACGCAAGAGAAGTGACACAATTTCCCAAGTTAATATTGCTTGCTAACATTAATTTATTTTAACTAAATATGCAGGTTTAAAAAAAAATACTTCTGTGTATTGATTTTAAGAAATGCGTTGATGTTTAGGGTTAGGTACATTCGTGCAACGATAGTGCTTTTTTTCACGAATGCGCTTTTGTTAAATCATCCCCTGTTTGGCGAAGTAGGCTGTGATTCGATGATAAATTAACATTGATTACATGCAACGCAGGACAATCTAGTTAAACTAGTAATATCATCAACCATGTGTAGTTAACTAGTGATTATGTGAAGATTAATTGTTTTTTAATGCTAGCTAGCAACTTACCTTGGCTCCTTGCTGCACTCGCGTAACAGGTGGCCAGCCTGCCACGCAGTTTCCCCGTGGAATGCAATGTAATCGGCTTCCAAAAAATGCCAATTACTGATTGTTATGAATCGGCCATGCCGATTAATCGGCCGACCTCTAATTCAGACCCTTTTAATCAGTCCTTTATTGAAGCACCTTTGGCAGCGATTACAGCCTCGAGACTTCTTGGGAATGACGCTACAAGCTTGGCACACCTGTATTTCAGGAGTTTTTCTCATTCTTCTCTGCAGATCCTCTCAAACTCTGCCAGGTTGGAAGGGGAGCATTCCTGGGCCTAGCACCCTGCACAGTCATGTGAAATCCATAGATTTCAAGTCCGGGCTCTGGCTGGGCTACTCAAGGGCATTGAGACTTGTCCTGAAGCCACTCCTGCGTTGTCTTGGCTGTGTGCTCAGGGTTGTTGTCCTGTTGGAAGGTGAGCCTTCGCCCCCGTCTGAAGTCCTGAGCACTCTGGAGCAGGTTTTCATCAAGGACCTCTCTGTACTTTGCTCCGTTCATCTTTGCCTCGATCCTGATTTGTCTCCCAGTCCCTTCCGCTGAAAATCATCCCCACAGCATGATGCTGCCACCAACATGCTACACCATAGGGATGGTGCCAGGTTTCCTCCAGATGTGACGCTTGGCATTCAGGCCAAAGAGTTTCATCTTGGTCAGCCTATAGCATCTTGTTTCTCATGGTCTGAGAGTCTTTATTTGCGTTTTGGCAAACTCCTAGCGGGCTGTCGTGTCTTTTACTGAGAAGTGGCTTCTGTCTGGCCACCCTACCATAAAGGCTGCAGAGAGGGTTGTCCTTCTGGAAGGTTTTCCCATCTCCACAGAGGAACTCCAGATCTCCGTCAGAGTGACCATCGGGTTCTTGGTAACCTCCCTGACCAAGGCCCTTCTCCCCCGATTGTTCAGTTTGGCCAGGCGGGCGGCTCTAAGAGGAGTCTTGGTGGTTCCAAACTTCTTCCATTTAAGAATGATGGAGGCCACTGTGTTCTTGGGGATCTTCAATGCTGCAGAAATGTTTTGGTTCCCTTCCCCAGATCTGTGCCTCGGCACAATCCTGTCTCGGAGCTCTACGGACAATTCCTTTGACCTCATTGCTTGGTTTTTGCTCTGACATGCTCTGTTAACTGTGGGACCTTTTTATATAGACAGGTGTGTGCCTTTCCATATCATGTCCATTTTAAATTGAATTTACCACAGGTGGACTCCACTCAAGTTGTAGAAACATCTCAAGGATGATCAATAGAAACACAGGATGCACCTGAGCTCAATTTCTAGTCTCATAGCAGGGTGTGAATACATATATAAATAAGGTATTTCTGTTTTTATTTTTAATAAATGTGTTAACCTCGATAAACCTCCTTCGCTTTGTCATTATGGTGTATTGTGTGTAGATGGCTGAGGATTTTTTAAAATCAATGTTAGGTTAAGGCTATAACTTAACAAAATGTGGAAAAAGTCAAGGGGTCTAAATACTTTCTGAAGGCCCTGTATCTTCAAATTATGTGCCAATGTGGCTGTTCCATTGAGGTTATTGCTCCCCTTTTTAATCAGTGTTTGGCCAGAGAAAACACATTTCATTCCTAATTTGGTAAGGATTATCCATCCTCAAGTATTTTAGCATGCTCATCAATGGTAGGTTGACTAGTAGTAGTTGCAGAAATAGCAATAAGTATCACCTTCTAATAGTGTTTCAGCTGCCTAGCTCTAAAATAGAGAATATTGAGTCAAATATGATTTCGGAATGCACAATGCAGTTCTGTGAAATGTGTTGTCAGTTGTTGCCGTTATCTAGGTCAGTGCTTCAAGAGCCCTCTGCGCTTGGCCTTCTGATAAACAATTTCATTTTGAGAGGGAACTGCTGTTTTCATTATTCATACTCTGGAGTTGTGGTGTATCCACAGTGGTACTTGAGAAGACTCCATTAGACCATAGGCTTACTGGTCAAATGCACATGAGGGGATACTTCAGGGGTACTCCGAGCAGAGCAATTTAAATTCATTTGGTGGTACAGTAACCGAAAAGGTTGTGAACCACGGCATTAAAGCATGACACCTAATTTCCACATACTACAAATGTATACTGAACTAAAATAAAAACGCAAAATGTTGGTCCCATGTTTCATGAGCTGAAATAAAAGATTCTAGACACTTACCATATGCACAAAAAGCTTATGTCAATCAAATTTTGTGCATATGTGTTTACATCCCTGTTAGTGATCATTTCTCCATTGCCAAGATAATCCATCCACCTGACAGGTCTGGCATATCAAGAATGATTAAACAGCATGATCATTATACAGGTGCACCTTGTGCTGGGGACAATAAAAGACCACTCTAAAATGTGCAGTTTTTTCAAACAACACAATGCCTCAGATGTCTCAAGTTGAGAGAGCATGCAATTGGCATGCTGACTGCAGGAATGTCCACCAGAGCTGTTGACAGAGAATTGAATGTTAATTTCTCTACCATAAATCTCCTCCAACGTCGTTTTAGAGAAAATGGCAGTACGTCAAACTGACCTTACAACCTCTGACCACATTTAACCAGGCCAGCCCCGGACCTTCACATCCAGCTTACTCACCTGCGGGATCGTCGGAGACCAGCCACCTGGACAGCTGATGAAACCGAGGAGTATTTCTGTCTGTAGTAAAGCCCTTTTGTGGGGATAAACACATTTTGATTGGCTGGGCCTTGCACCCTGCACAGTCATGTGAAATCCATAGATTTGGACCTAATTCATGTATTTCAATTGCTTGATTTCCTTATGAACTGTAACTTAGTCATATCGTTGAAATTGTTGCATGTTGCTTTTCATTATTTTTAAGTATAATTCCCAAATTATACAAATTACACATTCACTGCCATTCCTAATTTATTTTCTATTATGTGGTAACATAATTCCACATCTTGCCTTGCATTTCACCGGCTGGTCAATGTGTGTTGGCGTTTGTGTATCTCAGGTTGAATACCATTCTAAGGCAGTTTGTCAGTTTCAGCACTCGTGCTATTTCTTTGGTCATTGCGCATTGCTTTTTTCCCAACCTGAAATTGGGGAGATTACCTTGCTCGTTGATGCATGCTGGACTCCTCTCGATTTCTGACTTGTTCACAAATCGATTTAAACTGCTACATGATTCTTTAACAGTGGAGTTGCAAGTTAGATGAGTTGCACAAAATTGACTGCTGAAATGTAGTGGCGGACGTGAGTGACATTTTATAGGCAAGGGGTAGAGTTTCATTCTTAAAACTTAAAGGGTATTTGTTGCCCCAAAGTTAGCCAACCAGTTTAATGCCATTTAACATTTTTTACAAAGCCCCACAATTACTTTTCACTTCAACAACTGCAGCTAGAATACATACAACCACAACTTCTTATTGGAAAAGTTTCTGCTACTTTGAAACACCAAAGCGCTCAGCTGTATCTTTTCGATTGTTTCTGCTCTTCATCTCTTCTTAATCTAATTGGTTACCCTCTGTTGCCCAAACTGAATTGTTTTTAGGTCTCCTCTCCACTCCTTTGAAGCTTTAACTTCTATTGAATGCGGGTCTCACCCGATATCACCTGGCTAAACCTTAAAATTCCCTACTTGTCTCTTGTCTACACCCATTGATCTCTGGGTTTTTACAGCTGTGGTATTTTCCAAGTGGGGATTACAGTCTACAGGCTTGCTATTTATGTGTTCTGCCTCCTTCCGTGGAGCAGAGCCAAGAGTTCAGCCCACTCTCCTCACTCCACTAACGACTGGTAATTTGGTAAATGCATTTGAAGGTGGAATGAAAAAGACCCCTCACTGTGGAGTGATGATGCCTCCAACTCCTTTTTATTAATTCTGTCACTTATCCGCCTGACCGTGTCTTGGCTGGGTTCCAAATGACCCCTGACCTCTGCTGGTGGGGGCTATGCAAAAATCAGTATAGAAAGACATGGTGGCTATAAGTCATACAGGCTACGTGGTTCTATACTCTACACTGCTCTGGTAGTGGTATCAGATTAGATGCAGTGTAGAAAGTCCTCATCCCAAGGCCTATATTTTCATTCAGACACTTACTGATCCACATCACAAACGCCCTTCAGGAAACCAGGTGACTCTCGCAGGGAGATCGAATGCAAAGATTTGTTTAATTACTCGACTGCTACGAAATAGAAAACCAGGGTTTAGCCCAGGGGTATATCCTATCGATTTGGACTGTGTGGGATATTTTAATGAACCCAGCATGTTTGTAAATTAGTTGTTTAAAAGTCTCTTTGGTGGGTGAAGTTGATTGCCTTTTCTGCTCCGGTTTCTAACTCTGTAGTCTCTGTTTCTCCTTACAGACGGGCGGATAGAGAGCGATCGAGACAGACCACGATGTCCAAGATCTCCAAGGCCGCTAAGGCCGTGAAGAAGGTGGACATGGGGGGTGTGATCCGGGCCATCGTGAGGTCAGGGCAGGCTGCCCCCGGACCACCTCTGGGTCCTGTCCTGGGACAGGTAAACTCCCTGTTTAGACTTCCCTTCCTGCCTCTCCTATTCTATTTTCTTCAAAACAAAAAGAGAAACATAGTGTCAAGTTCTTTACGCGTCTCCTCTTGAATGTCTTCGAGTGTCAGGCTCTTGTGCGTCATCGGTTGGCAGTTGCGCTTAAAATATACTTGTAAGTTCCAGACAAAAATAAGTGGTGTTGGTGCCTTTTGAGAGCTGAACCATGTTGAATGATTTAGATTCCCTTCTGTTAAGTGTATCCCTCTCCCACACAGTGGGTTGAAGAGCCCAGGAAAAGATGAAGAGCATGGTAATGAGGTGAGACGGGTTGCGTCCAGGCAAAGCCCAGCTGTATGTCTGAAGGGACCCTCTTTTTAGAGTGGTTTGGTATGCCATTGTTGCGGCGCACCGTGCGAGTGTGTGTTTCTTTGCTGCCTTGCTCCATCAAGCTCGGAGTGTGTATGTGGTAGGCTAAATTGTAAATAAATGCCAGTCGGCAGCCGATCTGCTTTAGGCACCGGCCTTTTGGCCCTAATCTTCCCTCTCTCCTTGTTTTTTTCCCTTCCTCTCCTCTGTCTAACCACCCCTGACAGAGGGAGCACAAAGAGGTAGGTTGCCTGTCGGCCGCAGGGCATATTTAAACAAACGAGAGCAATAAAAGGGCGAACGGGAGACAAAAGGGAGAACCTGACGGCTTTGGTGGGGGAGAAGTAATTACAGTCCAGAGTGAAATTAGCACACCCCAATGGAGGCGAGTAAAGAGGGAGAGGAGGAGGAAAGAAGAGCGGCGCCACTATATCTTCGGAACCTCAGGAAAATGCTGAGGGTTGTACATGGGGCTTAACAGGTGTAACAAATCCAAGGAAGTAGTCATTTGCTGAAGCGGCGGCTGATGTAGTTCCTGACGTTATATTTGAAATATGAGACAAGTTGCCCAACGGGGAGGGCATCCACAATGTGTAGTGTTTGAAATGGAGAGTGAGTGAGAGATGAAAGAGCGCGAGACGGAGAAGCAGACTCCCAGCCTACTCTAGTTCACATCCCTGCCGATTCTCTCAGAACTACAGAGAAACTCCCTGGAGGAATGGCCTTACTGTGTGTGTGTCAGGGTTGGGCTCAATTCAGAATTTTGGAATTGACTTCTGTTATGGAATGGGTTAGGTAGTATAGGTTTTAGGAGTATAAGTAGACGCAACATACTACAAAAAATGACATCCTACACTTCCACACCTCATCCCCAGGGGGCAGCAGCAACCAACCGGGTCAAGGGCTGTGCTTTGCTAGGAAGCCTTGATGAGCACGTTAGGTGCTGCCCATTAAGGTGATTGACCGTCAATGTCCCAGCTGGGAAATCTGTGAGGTTGATGGTTTTCTTTGGTGGCCACGAGGCCTATCGTTTTTTTTTTTTGTCTTTTAGTTTGGCCATGCCTTTGGTATTTATTCCTTGTTATAACAGTTTGATCCACCATCTGAACAAATAATAATCTGCTTGGACTGGCTGACCAAGAGGTCAAGAGAGACGAGCTGGTGTCTCCTGGGTAAATGCATTCAACACCTGGTCACATACGCTTGTTTGTCACATTAATGGACACGTCGAGTCAGATTACAGAACCGTTAGACATGCCTAGAACCCCCTAGACTTATCGAGCACCGTGTTCACAGTTAGCTGTCTAATCGGTTTCGTAACACTCCCATTCAACTCCAGTTGAAATTCTAATTAGAATTGGCGACCCCGCAGGATGCAACATTTAGGTTTGAGTGACATGAAGTAAAATTAAATTCAGTGCAATTCAAAGAAATGAATCTCAGTCATAGAACATGAGTTTAATTGAATCTGACGGGTCACACTTTCAGATAGTAAAGAATATCACTTTTCTCTGTAAACAATGTTCATGTACAGTTTTTGTACTTTTTTTTTTACTTTAGTGCTTAGAATAGCCAATTTATGTTTCCACCAACCAATTTAATTTGTTTGGCTTCTTTTTTTGAAGGCCTCGGGTGAACTTGAAGGTTAAACTAATGCATTCTGGGAAATGTCACTCACCCCCCCATATTGAACAACATTTAAGGGATTCATGAAATATGCCTTTAGAATATTAGCATACATATTTTGTTTTCCTCATTGATTCACTTTGAGAATGTTCGATTCTCTTTTCTTTCATTCAAATTGCAATTCTGTATCCTGCTAACTACTTTAACTCTAATTCAAGAATTTAATTGGAATTTGAGGCATTCTCAATTCAATTCTGAATTGAGCCCAACCCTGGTGTGTTAGCGCATTCTGTAAATATGCCCTGTAAACCAAGTATAAAGCTATCTAAGCTATTAGCATTTAGACAAATAGGCCCCAATTTCAATTAATAATAGCATTAATGGTTAGAGCGGAGGCAGACTGGGTGCGGAGTGCATTAGGAACCGCTGATGGAGATTGAATAGACCCTTGCCTATCCTCAGAACAGCACTTCCTCTCACACACACCCTAGCCCATCTGCAGGCTCCCCTGTTGAAACATTCAAGTCAGACCAGCAGACAAATGGCTGGCTGAAGGATCACTGCATGCCTACCAGGGCTGGTGCTACTGGTTAAATTGTGATTATATGATAGCTTTTCCTCTCTGTCACTCTGTCCTCATAGCACATTACGCTGCTGCACTGCCTGCCTCAGATGTGCAGAGAGTTGGACAGCTAGTATGTCCCCTAGCTGTGATTGATCGACCTATGATCCTGTTTTCTCCATTTGTGGTGACAGGCTGCCAATACCCTCCTACACATGGCCAATAAAGTGTCGGAGCCTGGGAGAATGAAAAACTTTATTTCAGTTTGTAAGCTGTCCTGGAGGTGTCGCTGACAACAGCGCTGGAAGAGCTTTCACAGGAAACACACTGACAAACACCACGGGATTATGTCCCATATGACACCGACGTCTGTGTGGAACCAGTACTAATTGTAGCTCCTTGGAAAACAATGCAGTTCTTCGCTTTACATTTCTCACGCCGCCCCAGCCCTCTCTCAAATACTACACGTGTCCGGGACTCAGGGGATGGATAAATCATCCCTTTAACCAAAGTGAGCTAATTGGATGAGTTACTGCTGTGATTGCCTGGGTTGGTTGCCTGTGGTTTTTAGTTTCTTTCTCAGTGTGAGCCCAACCGTCTTCTCTTCAGTACTAAATGCTTCCCTGACCTGAGAGCTCTGATGAGCTTGACGGCTGATGCCGAGCTATCTTTCTCTCTGGTCAGTTTCTAGAGTTCATGGGAGATGGAGGGGCCCATGGAGGTCTCTGTGGGATCCAGACTGACGTGGGACAGGGAGTAACCGTGGCTGTGGGAGTGGGACGGTATGTGGTAGCGGGAGGGCGGCCCAGGGGTGGTTTTTCCTGTGGCTTGGTCCTCCGTCTGCTCTGAGCTCTGTGTTGCCAGGGTGGATTCCCCCCCTGCCTCTGCTCCGTCCCCAGCCCCCATCCCTCTGTCCCCACCCTGCTTGTGCCTCTCCCAGGCTGAGCTCAGCTTCACAGCCAGAGCCAGCAGGTTCTTCCCCAGGAACACTGTCGAGACCCGGGGGTCCCGATACCACAGCATGCCCGTTCCCCTGAGGGCCAGTGTGAACACGTTGATGGTGACCAGGCTGAGCCAGGGGTACAGGGGCTCCTTACGGGCCCCCCTCTGTCCCGGCATGGCGGCGGCCCCCAGCTCTGTGAGGGCCACACAGGGCAGCAGCAGCAGCAGGGCGTAGCAGTAGAAGAACACCAGGCCTTCGGCCCACAGGGGCACCCTCAGGTCAGTGGCCCCTGCGTGGGCTTCCCACAGCCCGGCCTGCAGGTCCAGAACGTCCAGCAGGTCCACCACCACCCAGAGCAGCCTCCCTCGAACCTCCTGCTTCCTCCGCATTGGTGTCATGTTGTCAGCCCCAGTCAGGATGAGGAACAGGGAGGGAAGGCAGATAGACAGCAGCAGGGTGAGTGTCTTCCTGGCCAGGGGGTCAGGTGGCCGACGTTCCGTCCGGTAGTTCTGGCAGACGAAGAAGAGTTTGAGCTGGAGCAGGGACAGGAAGAGGAACCAGAGGGCGTTGGCGAAGCCGCGGCGGGGGGAGAGCGCCTCCGACACCACGCCCGCCGACACGAACCGCAGCGCCAGCAGGAAGCCCAGGTCACCTAGCAGCACGGCGGCGCATGGCCACACGCTGGGCCCTGCCTTGCCGCGGGCTCCCAGCATGCTCTGCTCCAGCAGGTAGAGGTCGACCACTGCCATTGTGCTCACTGTGACCAGGGTTGATACGCACACCTGGGGCGTAGGCACCATGCCTGGGAGAGGAAACAGAAAGATGACAAGTCAAGACAAAATGTACTATATTCAGAAGAATGGCTTTAGACTATGTCCTCATTCACCAATGAGAATTTCACTTGCATGATAGACCATCTTTCTTCAAGATGCTTGCTTACCTAACAGTGATGCCAGTCATACTTTTTTGCTTGTTGCTATGGATAAATATCATTTTAATGCCAATTCAGCGGTGAGCTTTTCCATCTTTCAGTCAGAGGCTGTTCTTCCTTGACCATGCATGCTGAGGAACTGTGTACATTTTCTCACTCCTCTGTAGATATGTTATTTCAATGTGGCTCTTCAGCTATGTAAGTTTTAACCCTGCTCGGCACCTTGTCTAAAACTCAAAATTACCCAGGTTTTCTGCTGTGGCGTTTTGCTTGTGTGCCCTTACCTTATTCATTAATAATGAATTGTGTTGAAGTGCAGCCAGGCAGGCAGCTTGTCTACTTGTTTTCCTTGCTGTTTAGTCGGCCTCATTGTTGCTGCGTGCTGCAATCTTAAGTCAGCGGAAAATTGCCTTCTCATTTGGGAGGAATATTAATAATGCTTCTCTTTAAGATTTGTTCTGAGGATGTTTTTTGACGGTAATT